>NC_081844.1:111075964-111205964 GCF_963259705.1 Myotis daubentonii | reverse complement strand
CCCAGAACTAGAGGAGCAGGGACTATTTCCCGTCTCGTTCTAAGGCCTGCACGGTCCTGATACCAAAACAGACAAGGAGCCACGGGAAAGGGAATCGCAGGCCAACATTCTCACGAACACAGATGTCAAATCCTCAACAGAGGACGAGCAAAACGCACTCAATGGGACATTGACGGCATCACACGCCAGGGTCCAGGGAGTCCAGCCCGGGGTCCAGGGAGTCCAGCCCAGGGTCCAGGGAGTCCAGCCCAGGGTCCAGGGAGTCCAGTCCAGGGTCCAGGGAGTCCAGTCCAGGGACGCACGGCCGGTCCAACACCCGCAGGTCAGTGTGGGAGGCCAAACTGACACACGGGAGAGAAACCGCACGGTCGTCTCGCAGAGGCCAAAAGGCCCCTTAGGAGACTCAACACCCACTCAGGACAAGTACCCTCAACAGAGGAGCGTGCCCCCGCATGACAAAGACCACGGTTGACCAGCCCACGGCTAACAGCACGCTCAGGGGTGAAGACGGAAAATTCGCCTCTAAGACCAAGCACAAGACAAGGATGCCCACCCCCCCCCCCTTTCATGCACCTCGTCCCAGGCGTAGTAGCCAGAATTAGGCAAGAAAGACCAAACAGTCACCCAGCCCAGAGAGAAGCAGCAGTTTCACTCTTGCAGATGACGCCACGTGGAGAAAATTCTAAAGGCTCCACCCAAAACTGTTAGAACTAACAGACAAACTCAGCAGAGTTGCAGGACACAAACCTCAACATACAAATATCTCTTGTGTTTCCGGACACTAATACACGATCAGAAAGAGCCATTAAGAACATAATCCCCTTACGATCGCAATAAAGAGAATAAAATTCCCGGGAACAGGTCTAACCAGGGACACATCTAGGCATTTGCAAAACATGGGGACAAGCTCTGAAGAGACATTTTCCCAGACACATCGTAGGAGGCGAAAGGCCCGCACGCGGGACTATAAAACGTCGATGGAAGACACGAACGACTTGGAGAAATGGAAGGGCGCTCCTTGCTCAGAACTGGAGGAAGGGGCGTCGTTAACACGGCCATCTCGCCTAAGCAATCTACAGATTCCACGCAGTCGCTATCAAAATCCCCCTCCTAAGGCGTATGGAACCTCTAAAGACCCAGAATAGGCCACGCAATCCTCAAGAGCGGGGGACGCCGGGGGCATCATACGTCCAGGTTTCAAACTGTATTACAAAGCTACAGTAATTAAAACAGCGTGGCATCGGCATAAAAAACGGGCGCACAGAGGAATGGACTAGAGAGCCCAGGAGTAAACCCTCGCACACATGGCCGGTGACTGGACGACACGGGAGGGAACGCGGGTGGGGAAAGGACAGTCTCCCCGTCAACGTGCTGGGAAGCCGGGGCAGCCCCGTGCCGACAGTGAGGCTGGACGGCTGTCTGACTCCGCACACACAGATCAACTCCACATGGGCTTAAAATTCGAGGTAAGACTTGGGACCATAAGACGCCCAAACCAAGCATAGGTGGCGAGCTCCCTGACAGTGGTCTCGGCAATGTTTTTTGGATTTGAAACCAAAAGCAAGAAGGCAAAGCAAAGTGGGACCACACAGAACTAAAAGCTACTGCGCAGCAAGCGGACCCAGCGCCGAAACGAAAGGCAGCCAGCGAACCAGAGAAAACAGCGCAGATCGGATCGATAAAGGCGTAACGTTCAGAAACACAAAGAACTCAACAAGCCCTGGCCGGTTTGCGCAGTGGACAGAGCTTAGGCCTGCGGACGGAAGGGTCCCGGGTTCGATTCTGGTCAGGGGCACAGGCCCGGGTTGCAGGCTCGATCCCCAGTAGGGGGTGTGCAGGAGGCAGCCGATCGATGATGCTCCCTCACCATTGATGTTTCTCTCTTTCTCTCCCTCGCTTTTCATCTCTGAAATCAATAAATATATACATACATATATATATATATTAAAAAAACAAAGCAAAACAAAAACTCATACAAGTTCAACAACAAAAAAACCCAAACCAAAAACACCCAATCATTAAAACATGGGCAGGCTGGGTGGAGGGGGGCAAAGGCCGGGGGAAATGGGGACATCGGGAATAGCGTCAACCCTTAAAAAAGCAACAACAAACAGAGCACGGGAAGACGCTCTGAAGACGCCCCCAGGTACCTGGAAGGTGTTCAGCACCCGTCACTACTCACCAGGGAAACGCCAATCAAAACCACGGCCAGCCATCGCCTCCACCGGGCAATGGTGCTCACCGGAGACCGGGACCCGGCTGGCGAGAGGGTGGAGACGGGGAGCCACGGGCCCTGCTGGCTGGGGTGCCAATCGGCGCAGCCTGAGAGAAGGCGGCCCAGGCCTGGCTGGCATGGACGCAGCGACAATGGAACCCGGAGGAAAGGCGCGCACTGTGTCCTGGCTGACAACGGCCATGTCCCCATGTCCGGGCGGCCGGGGCCTGCGCACAGGTGAGCGGAGGTCAGAGGGTCCATGCACACGCACTGGCTACGCCGCAGCCGTCAGAATGAGGAAACTGGCCCGGTGGTGCGGCTCAGTGGCTGAGCTTCGGCCTAGGAACCAGGAGGTCATGGTTCCATCCCAGGTGGGGGCACAGGCCCGGGCTGGGGGCTCCATCCCCAGTGAGGGGCGCGCAGGAGGCAGCCGATCCGTGATGCTCTCATCACTGATGTTTCTCTCTCGCCCTCTCCCTTCCTCTCTGAAATCAATAAAAACATCTTTAAAAAAGAAGGAAACCTTGTCATTTAGGACAACGTGGATGAACCCTGAGGGCGTGTGCTGAGTGGAATAAGTCAGAGAAAGACAAATCCCACCTGTGGAATCTAAGAGAAACAACCAAACCCCAAACGCACAGAGAGAACAGACGGGTGGCTGTCAGGGGCGGGAACATGGGTCCGGAGGGTTCAACGGAAAAGCTTCCAGTAATAATGAGATTTCTGGGCGTGTCACACACACCAGGGCGACCACAGCTCATACCGTGTCGAACCCTTGAAAGTTTCTGAGAGAGTGAATCTTAAAAGCTCTCATCAGAAGAAAAAGGCATTATAAGGTGGAGGAGGGCAGGGAGGGCATGAATGGTGATGGAAAAGAATTTAATTTAAAAAAAAATAACTTGTTACTATGTGAGGTGATGGAGGTTAAGTACAGTTACCCTGGCGACCACTTCACAGCACACGCGACTATTTAATGGTTATGGTGTACATCTGGGACTCCTCTAAGTTATATGTCTGTTATATCTGAATTTTTAAATATGCTTTTATTGACTTCAGAGAGGAAGGGAGAGGGAGAGAGAGAGAAGCATCAGTGATGAGAGAGAATCATGGATCGGCTGCCTCCTGCACGGCCCACACTGGGGATTAAGCTCGAAACCCGGGCCTGTGCCCCGACTGGGAATCGAACTGAGACCTTCTGGTTCCCAGGTCGATGCTCAGGGAGCCGTGTGAGCCGGGCACTTCGCCTTTTTCAACAGAAGAGTCTGCCCCGCGGCGGCCTTGCGGAGGCCGTGCTCCCTGAAACACGCCGCACCCAGGACAAACCTGCAGCTGCACTCACGGAGACCCGTGGCAGAGCCCGTGGAGGGGTGCGGGCTGCGGGGGTGGCCGGCTGTCCGACTGGCGAGAGGCAGCGTGGTGGGCACGGCGGGACGGGGCCACAGCGCAGGGTGAACGCATCGGGCGCCACTCAACGCTGCCCTCCCTCGGCTGAGATGGCAGCTTCGCGTGGTGCATTTTAACACAATGAAAGGGAAAAGGCACCCACTGGCCTGGCCGCCGAGGGCCCGACAGGCAGTGGGGGGTGGGGGGGTAGAGCAGGAAGTCCCGGCTTCTCCGCAGCGACCACGCCCCTCCTGGCCCTGCCACCCGCCCAGCAGGGTCCCTCCGTGCTTTCCTCACAGCGGACCCGCCCCGACGCCGGCCGTGGTTGGACAGGTGCGCACCGGGTGAGGCGCCTGCAGGAGGCACCTGTGCGGGCGGGGCTCGCTCGCCCTGAGTGCTCGGTGCCCCTGTCTGCAGGGTCCCCGTGGTGAAGAAGGGGGTGGGCGGGCTGGGGGTCAAGGAGGGAAAGGGGTCGTATGTAACACTTTCAACGATAAAAAGGAGGCCTCGCCCCCGCCTGGAACTTCAGGTCACGGTGTCAGGCCTGGGAGCTGCTGCTGTCAGTGAGCCTGAGCCAGGGCTCCTGGACGCGAGCAGTTCAGCTCACACTCCCGCCACAGACACACCGGCTTCCCAGCAGACGCCTAGCCGTAGGCAGGAACACCGTGGGAGCTCTGCACGGACCGCAGGTTACCGGATACCTGGTGTCCGACCGCGGGTCCAGGCAGGGGCGCGGGCGGAGCCTCTCCCAGCAGCAGCTCAGGGTCCTGGAGGGACCACCCTGCACAGGCCGCCCTGGGGAGGCTGGGAGACACGGCCCGTGTTCAATGTCATGGGGGAGGGTCGGGAAGCGGGTGTTGGGGCTGCAGGGGTCCCCAGACCTCCTCCCCCCCCAGCCCTCGCAGGGCCAGCTGGCAGGCCCGCGCTGTCCTGCTGTCCAGGGCTGATGCTGGCTGGCCGAGGTGGGGAGAGCTAGTGCCAACGTAACACCCGGCCCCTCCGCCTGCCCGGGCAGTGCCAGAGGGGTTCCTTGCCGCCATCTGGGCCCCAGCGGCGGCTTCGACTGGAGAAGGAGGGTGTGGGGGCCTTCGGGCAGCGGGCCGTGGGCAGCGAGAAGGCAGGCCGAGGGCACAGCAGAGCGCACAGAGCTGTGGCCGGACACCAGGAGTCCTGCCTGCCTTTGAGGCACCGTGTCCCCTAAGGCCCTCAGGTTCCCCACCCGTGAAGTGGGGGCGACTGCTCAAGGCTGGCCTGCTCCCAGGCCACCTGGCGGGGGGCTGGATGCGGATGGCCTGGGCTGGGGGAGCCGGGCTCTGTGAGAGCCACCCAGGCCACGGCCGGGGGACCAAAGGCCGGAGGGCAGTGTGGCCAAACCTGAGCGACCAGCTGACGGCCCTTCCCCCCGACCCCCTGGCACTTCCCCCAACAAGTGGAAAGGCAGGTCTGGGAGGAGGAGCCTGCGGGGAGGGCTCCCCACACGAGCAATCCCTGGGGCACTGGGGGTGGGGGTGGGGGTGGGAGACACAGGCGCCCGTGTGCTGCCCCCTCCCCCACCCTGGCGCGGCAGCTGACCAGCCGGATCCCAGGACCTGAGGCCACAGAGGCCCCTCCCTGCCCACGGGGTGGGGGTGGGGGTGGGGGTGCAGGGGGGGCGGGAAGGTCCTGTTGGGCTTGTCCAGGCCGCCAGGTGACGGGGACACATGCAGGGACTTCCCACCACCCGCCCAGGGCCCGGCCACTCCCGGTGCCTTAAGGGGTCCTGGCTGGGAGCCCCCCGTGGAGCGTCCAGGGCCCAACTGAGGCGCCTGGGGACAGTCCCTGCGTGAGGCCGCCTCGCCCCGCATGAAGGGGTGCGCTGTGCCCCCCGCCCCCCGGAAGTCCCCGGTCCCTTTCCTGCGGACCCCAGGGAGCCAGCCACGCGGGCAAAGTCCAGGAGGTGCCCGCGGGGAGGGCGGGCGTGGGGACTGCCCCCACCTGAGCCGGCCGGCAGGGCTCCCCCCTGCTGTGCGGGGCGCGGCACCGGCTCCGAGGGGCCATGACGTCGCCGCAGGTCGCGGGGGCAGGTGGACGCCCACGCCCAGCACGGCCGGGGCTCCCACCCTCCCGCCCGCGCGGCGCGATTTCCTCTTTCTCTGCGGAGCCCGAGGTTTCGCAACGCGGCGGGTCCGCGGATGACAGCGAGCCCGGAGCCCGGAGCCCGGAGCCCGGAGCCCGGAGCAGAAGGCGGCGGGGGGAGGGGAGGGGAGGGGGAGGGGAGCAGGGGGCCTGGACTCCGTCCCGCAGGTGCAGCCGGCGCGCCCCACCCGCGCGGGGACCAGGTTGCGCGCCCGCGCCCCAGCCACGCGGCGCCATAGCCCTCCCGGCCCCGGGTCTGCATCCCGGCGGCACCCACCCGGCAGCGCCGGGGATCCGCACCCCGGCAGCGCCCCCGCCGCCCGCACCCACCCGTCCCCGCCCCCGCCGCCCGCACCTACCCGGGGCGCCGCAGTCGGCGCAGCGCGCGTTCCCGGGCCGCCGCAGCAGCTCGCACACCCGCGGCCGCTCCTGGGCCATCGCCGCGACGCGCCCCCCGGGCCGGGCGGGGCCAGGAGGTCGCCTCCGCCGCTAGGGCCCCGCGCGGGCCGCCCGCCTCCGCCCCTGCGCCATGCCGGCCTCAGCCGGTGCGCCGGTTCCGCATTCCTCCGCCGGCCGGTCGCCGCCGCTCGTGTCGCCGCCGCCGAGGCCGCCAGGCGAGTGCCGCGCGGGGCCGGGGCGCAGACGGCGCGCTCTGGCCGGCACGGCCCGCGGGCGGCCCCCAGCGGCGCGGGCAGGCGGCCTCCTCGGGGCGCACCCAGCCTCGCGCCGGCCTCCGCGTGGCCCGACGCCCACCCGTCCACGCCCCATGTGCCACCCGCTCTGCACTCAGCCACCCCGTGGGAGCCGGGAGGGGGGCGCGGCGGGGACCTGCCGGCCTGGGGGGGTCGGGTGCCAGCACCCGCATACCCACTGCGCCTTCCCGGCCGCATCCCGCCCAGCCCACCCGCCGAGTGCTGGGGAAGGAAGGGGCGCTGCCCGGAGCTGGGGACCCCGCTCGCCATCTCTGCCCCGGGGGAGACAGCCCGCAGGTGACAAGGCGTCCAGTCGGTGGGTGCTCAGGAGGAGTATGGGGCGCACCCTCCATGCTCCGCCGGACGGGACGGACAGGGTGGGCCCAGGCCCTGGCGAAGCCCTCCTGCCGGGGCCTCAGGCGGGAAGGCGACCGGACAGAGAGGAGGGCGGGCACAGGTGTCCCTCCTCCGGGGCCCATGCGTTTTCTCAGATTGTTTTCGCCTTCAGTTATGAGCGCAGTGACACATCCTGTTCAGAACGAATTGCAACAGAGGCGGCTGAAAAGTCACAGCTAATAGCCGCTCAGCACCTTCCGGGAGCCTCTATCCTCCCCGTCTTACCCCCAGACGGCCAGGCTGAGGTCGCGGGTAACCAGCAGAGACCCCCACCCAAGGGCCAGGACCCACAGCCCAGCCCAGCCCAGGGCCTCCAGATGTCCAGGCCCCCACAGCTCCCAGCCCAGCCCAGGGCCTCCAGATGTCCAGGCCCCAGGAGAACAGAGCAGCCACCCAGAGTCCTCCTGAGTCCCAGGCCGCGAACCGGCACTGGTGTGCCCACAGGAACCCCCCTGCCTGCAAGCCCTCGGCGGGCGGCAGCCTGTGGGCGTGAGAGCGGCCTTCGCGTCTCTCCCGAGTTGCCAGGGTTGGGGCCATGGCCGGGGCGACGCTCTGGGTCTGAGACTCAGGCCTCGGCACCCCGGCCCCCGATGGACCCTGAGGGCTGAAGCAGCGAGCACCCATCTGGCTGGACTGGCCTCGGCCCTGGACCCTGGCATGGGGCATGGGTGGAGGAGGAGCGGGCACGCCTGGCAGAGCAGACCCTGCCCCTGCCCCCCACAGGCACTGGAGCTCGGGCTGAACAACCACAGGACCTGGAGTGGCACCGGGCACGACCCGCGGCCAGAGCTCTCCAGGGGCCGCCAGTCCCCCCCCCCCCCCTCCCGGGCCACACGCTCTCCTCCTCCTCCCCCAGGGCCTGCTGCCTGCCCGGGAGGCGGCCCTCCCCGGCCCCCAGGGTGCGGCCGCCCAGGGAAGGTCACTGGGCTGCAGGGCAGGCTGTGCGGCCGGGGACAGCCTCCTGGAGGGGGTGCTGGGCACAGCCTGCAGAAAAGCCAGGCTCCCCACGCAGCCCTGGGCACAGTCCTCTGCCCACCCCTACAAAGGGTCATTGTGCTCCACCCAGAGAAACAGAAAAGCCAGAGGAAAGATGGGGTAGCAGCTTTGGGCGAGCTCTGCAGGGGGGCCAGCCCAGGGAGCCAGCGACCCTCCCCCTCCCGCG
Source organism: Myotis daubentonii (assembly GCF_963259705.1). Classification (NCBI taxonomy): domain Eukaryota; kingdom Metazoa; phylum Chordata; class Mammalia; order Chiroptera; family Vespertilionidae; genus Myotis; species Myotis daubentonii. The sequence continues at coordinate 111,198,001 of NC_081844.1, read as the reverse complement.
GGGCCAAAGCCAGAGGTGCAGGGAGGCACAGCCCCAGAGGCCTCACAAGGTGTGTCCAGGGGCCCTGAGGGCGAAGCAGAGAGCACCCATCTGGCTGGACTGGCCTCGGCCCTGGACCCTGGCGTGGATGGGAGGAGCGGGCACTCCTGGCAGAAAAATACTTACAGATCATTTTTGCTTAGTTCCCCAAAGCTGGGGGGGAGGGTGGGTCTGAGGGTCCCCGGGCCCTGGGGCTGCTCCCCGGGCTGCGGGGCGGGACGTGCTGCCAGGCCCCTGTGGGCACGGAGGCCGAGGCACTCAGCTGGGCACAGCCCTGAGCAGAGCGGCTCCCAGGCAGCCACCCTCCTGCGGACGGTGGGGACCAGCAGGGAAGCTTGCACACCCACTCGTGGCCACTCCCTTACCTGCGGGGGGGGGGACCGCACTAGGACAAGGGCTCCCACTGCGCCCCGGGCCCCGCCCCTTGCAGGGGCACTGAGGGGGCTTTGTTTTTGTTTTTTAATCCTCATCCGAGGATGTTCCCATCGATTGTTAGAGGATGGAAGGGGCGGGGAGAGAGCTAGTGGGAAGGAGGGGGGGCGGGAGAGAGAGATTGGCTGCCTCCCGCACACACCCAGACAGGGCCGGGAACCCACCTGCAACCCAGGCCTGTGCCCTTGACCCTTAGTGGGAGCACCAATGCTCCCATCGCTGGGCAGCACCACCCAGGGCGGAGCTGCGGGTTTTAAGTTCACAGGCAAATCGCAAAGAAGTCACATGCAAAGAAGTCCACGTGTGCCAGCCCGTGTGGCTCAGTGGTTGAGTGTGGATCTCATGAACCAGGAGGTCACGGTTCAATTCCCTGCCCTGGTTGCGGGCTCCATCCCCAATAGGGGGTGTGCAGGAGGCAGCTGATCAATGATTCTCTCTCATCATTGATGTTTCTATTGTATCTCTCTCTCTCTCTCTCTCTCCCCCTCTTCCTTCCTCTCTGAAATCAATAAAAAAATATTTTGAAAAACCACTGGTAAGGAACGCTTACAAGTCAATAATGAAAAGCTAAGTGACCCCGTTAAACATGGGGCAGGACCCACATGGCCATTTCTCCAAGGAAGACACACGCGGCCACGAAGCCCACGAAAGATGCTCCCACCGCCAGTCACCAGGGAGCAAGTTCGGGCTCGGAGAGGTGCCAGCTCACACCCAGGGTGGCGAGAACTTAAAAACGGGAGACAGCCCTGCCCGGGCAGCTCAGATGGTTAGTGTCGTCCCAATACGCCAAGGTTGTGGGTTCGAGCATCCGTCACAGCACATGCAATAAGCAAGCACTGAGTGCGTGGAGGGGTGGAGCAGCAAATCTCTCTCCAATAAATTTTTAAAAATAAAAATAAAAAGAGAAGGCGAGTGTAGGTGAGGACGAGGGGGGAGCAGAACCTGGAGGGGCCGGCGGGGTGGAAGGTGGCAGCCTCTGCGGACACTGTCTGGCGGCTCCTCAGATGGTTAAATGCAGTGACCACCACCCAGCAAGTCCACTCCTGGGCAGAGAACTGAACACAGGGGCACAGGGGCCTGCACACTCGCTCACAGCCGCACAAGTCACAGCAGCTAGAGGTGGAGCAGCCAGTGTCCACCGGCAGGTGACGGACACACGGGGTCGTCCCCACCCAGAGCTCCCCACACACACACGCGTGAGGCAGCGACACACCTCACTCGGGCACGGGCCTGAGAACATGCCCGGCGGTGTGCACTGCTCAGGGGGGCGCGGCGGGTCCATCTGCGGGCGTCCTCGGTCCCGAGCATTTCCCACGCGTCCAACAGGACCGGGCAGCTTCTGCTTCTCCTGCTCCGGACCTGACGGACGTCCCAGCTGCGCTGAGCCCATGCAGCCCCACAGCCCCCTCGTCTCCAGCGCAGGAACCCAGCTCCGTTCCTACCGCCGCAGCCCCTGCCCGGGCACCTGTCTGCAGGTGTGGGCGGTGAGCCTGGGCCACCAGGTGAGCAGGCACCTGCCCCAGGCGGCTGTGGACGGCGCTGCTGCCCACGGGGTGGGGCGGGGGCACTGATGAGCCTCAGGGGGGCGCCCTGGCATGTCAGGAAGACCTGGGTTCCACCCTCAGGTTCCCCGGTGCCCCCCCTCCCCTCCGGGTGCCCCCCCCCTGCGCTGCAGTGCCGCCGCCGTCCAGCAGGGGCCGCCACGCTACCACCTTCGTTCCTGGAGGTGCAGTGGGTCAGAGGGGAAGGAGAACAGTTTCCTGAGGGTTTGGCCCAATTACTGGGAGGACCAGCCCCACCCCCAAAGCGCCCCCAGCCCAGCACCTTCAGGAGGGCGGGACCGGCAGGCAGACCCCTGGAGGAGGTGTCCCAGCCCGTCCCCACACCGTCCCGGACCCGGTCCTTCCAGCAGCGCCACCTGGGGCTACAGCTGCTGGTCCAACCCTGGGAGCCGGAGGTTCGGGTGGGACTCGGGAACAACGCCCCTGTCCTGGGCCCGCAGCACCCTCTCCAGGCGTCCCTGGGGCAGGGAGGGCGCAGCAGGGGACGTGGCACCCTTGGGCCCTCCCCGTGTGGGTCTGCGTGTGCCCGCGAGGGGACAGCAGGCTCCAGAGGCTGCGCCTGGCCCCTGCCCTCCGCGAGCTCAGCTCTGCTGCTGCCGGCCTCCGGGTGCTGACCGTCCAGGTCCCAGGCCAGGAACCCCCGCGGCTGTTACAAAACTCGCAGGCCGCACGGCTCCAAGGGGAGCGAGACCCACCTGCAGGCCTTTGGGGTGGGCCCCCCCCCAGGCCCAGCACCAGGAGGCCCCTGAATTCCTGGGGAAGCTCAGAGCAGGGGCCAGGCCTGAGCACTCTAGACCTGCCCCCCGGGAGCAGGCCTGTCCCACAGACCCCACACCTTGGTGCCCAGCTGAGCATGGTGGGCGCCGCCACAGGGCGTGTCCCCTAAGCAAGTAAGGGGGTGGGTAGCGTCCTGCCAGGCCTCCCGCAGGAGGGCTGACCCCAGGGAGCCCAGGCGGGGGTCTGTCCAGGAGGGGGTCCTGCTGCACCACGTGGGGCACACAGCTGTGAAACGGAAGAGGCTGGAGACTCAGAACTTTATTTTCAGACAAAGCTCACGCTCTGGCTCAGTCAAAGGCTCCCTAGTGTCTTCAGCAACAAAGGACCCCTGCCCCTCCCGGCCTCACCTCAGCCGGCCCTCCATTGGCTCCAGGCTCCGGCTCCGGGTCAGGCTCCAGGCTCAGGCTCCGGGTCAGGCTCAGGCTCCAGGCTCCAGGCTCAGGCTCCAGGCTCAGGCTCTGGGAGGTGGGGAGAAGCCCTCTGTGCTGGGCCACCAGGCGCTCTGACCACCCCGGCTTGCCTCTCCGTGGAGCCCCTCACCAGCCCCTCGTGCCTGGCGGCGGCCAGCAAACCCACACTGATTCCACCACAGAAACCAGGACAGATGAGCGGGGCTGCGCTGATGGATATAAATCACAGCCACAGGCACGTCATTTACAGACGAAATAAAATCACCAGTAAACAGGACGAGCTGCTTCTGACCAGCGGCTTTGCTGTTTCTATAAAAACGAGACGTGCTTGTTGTGAAACAGCTGTGAAGACAACTGGGAAGGCAGCCAGGTGATGTCGGCCATGCCAGCCCGGACAGGGACCCCAACGTGCTCCCCCGCCCCCCAGACCAGGAGCCGTGTGGTGGACAAACACCCCGAGAGGGACTGCGTCGCACATGCACTGGCCGGCCCCGTCTCCTGGGAGCAGCCTGTCCTCACCGTCAGTGCCCACAAAGCAAGCGCCAGGTTCCAGAACGAGATGCCACCCAGGCCAGGGCATCCCCGGTTCTGTTGGGGGGGGGGTGCGGGGGGAGCGGGCAGAGCAGGACGATGGGAGGGAGCAGAGGCCACAGGCCCCAGCATGAGGCACCTCCAGACGCCGGAAAAGGCAGGGGTCTCGCCGGAGCCCCAGCAGACGTGGCCCCTCGGTGTTTCAGCTCCAGACCCCTCAGGAACACGCCGCCGCGTTTCAGCCATTGGGTTTCTGGGAACTATGGGGAGGGAAGGGGCCTCCCGAAGGCTGGGGTGTGGCTGCAGTGGAGGGAGCACAGGGCACAGGGCACAGGGCGAGGGATGCGGGGGACTGAGCCCTGCGCCCCCAGCCGTGACTTGTGTGGATGAGGCGGGGGGTGGGGGGGCAGACAAGGGCCAGACCTAGGAGGACCTGGGCCTGGCCATGCCCCTGACGCGCCCCTCCCCGAGGCCCTCGGAAAAGGCCCTGGAGACGCGGTGCTGCTGCTGTCTCCGGGGACGAGGGCACCGAGGAGTGAACTGCACTTCGCACACAGGAGCGGGCGGACGGCCGGCCCCACGTCCTGTTTCCACTGTCGGGAGCCGCCCGCCCTCCCCACACAGGCTCCTCTCGGACTGGCCCTCCCCGGCTCCCTGGCTCCGAGACCCTGTGTGTCGCCTCAGCCCTACTGCAAACTCACGGTGAGTCAGGAGAACCTCCCCGATGTCCACAGAAAGTTCAACTGCCAAGAGTTCAACACAAAGTACTTTTTCGTTTTGAAACAATCCAGACTTCCCCAAAGCTACAGAAACAGAATCTCCACATAGCATCTTACCTGATCCCAGGACAGGGGCGGGATCGCCACGGCCACCCACCTGCGGACCCTCAGCGGCGGCCTCCCGCCCGTCCCCCTGGCCTGGGCCACGGAGCCTGGTGCCTGGACGGCCCGGTGTCCTCGCGGACCGGACGCTCTGAGCACTGGGCTTCCTCGTTATGCGCTCGGCAAGAAAACCACTGAGTGACCTGTGCCTTGTCGGGGCGTCAGGTTGGGGCGCTCCCCTCCCTCCCCTCTGTGCACGGGGTGCTCCCTGTGGGCCCCACGGCCTGGCTGTGAGAAACAACATGGCTCCAAGGCAGAGCTGAGCTGCAGGTTGGCAGCCATTCTCATTGATGCCAGAGTTTCCTTTTGTACAAACACACGAATATTTCTAGTTTGAAGTTTCTTTTAATCCAGTCAACAGATTTTAATTTTGTTTTTGAATTTATTGAGAGACATCGACTTGCTGTTCCCCTTACTCACTGGTTGGTTCTCGTATGTGCCGACTGGGCACTGAGCCCACAACCCTGGCACATCGGGACGCGCTAACCACCTGAGCGCCCAGCCAGGCCACTTCTGCAGTTTCTAACATCTTCCTCATGTATCACAGATACTCTTGGATTCTGATTTTTCATTGTTTTTATTTTATAAAAAAGGAAAAGAAAACCATTTTTCCAGGGAAGTTTTCTAAAATTCACAAACGTCCAGTGTTACAAGATGCGGCTCGAGTGTCCACTCCCAGACGAGACTCAGTCTGTCGCCGTCAGGGGCCTCCCCGGTGACAGGAAGCCGCCCCACGTGCATTTTAGGCGAACTCGCACCGGGGGAAGGTCGTCTCTCAAAGTGATCCAGGAGGCGGAGGATGAGCCCTTCCGGCTGCGAGCCCCGCCCACCGAGGTGCCCCCTTCTCAGCCACACCCCCGTGATCCCGTGAGAATTAGTGTTTGTCTGCCTTTCCATCCATCAAATCTCCAAACCCCAGTTTTTCCAGTGGTTCCTGTGCCATCAGTTGCCTGGAAGACAGACAGACAGGTGTCAGGCGGAGGGAGGAGAATGAGGAGCAGCGCCCAGGTGCCCAGGCTGCCATCCCACCGGAGGGACCTGGTCCCCACCAGCCTCCTGCTGTTCAGGCGCCGGGGCAGGTGCCTGGGAGCCCAGAGCCCCTCCTGCCTCCCACTCATAGGTCCAGAAGAGCTGGGTCTGCGTTGTTTTGTGTGGGGAGGCAGCTCTCAGAGGCCCCTCGCTGACCTCCCGGACGTGCCGGTACCCGCCACTCGCTGGCCACCATCACTGCCACCCCCCCCCTTCCAGCGCTGAGCGTGTGCACCCTGCACCCCTGCGGGTGAGCTGCCCCAGGCACGCTGGACACTATGAACACCGGCGATGCTCAGACACAACTGAGGTTCTGTGGGCCTGTGTGCTGGCCACGCTGCTGAGAACACGAACAGCCCCGGAATGACCTGCAGCCGTCCCCCCTCGGAAAACACTGGAGCTGCTCCATCGGCCAGGAGCGCGGGACTTGCTCTCAGACTCGAGCAAATGGAAGGGGGATGGAGACGGGAGAAAGGTGGCGAAACGTGGGCAATTACTGGTGCCAGGGGACGAGGGCAGGGCTCGCCGGACTGCTCTCTACTCTGCACGTGCTGGACAATCTCCACTGCAAAAAAAAGCCCACGCGGAGGACAGACTAAGTGGTTTGTCTGTGTCCCCAGAGGGGCTGGACAAGCTGGTAGGTAAGCTCCGTGCTTAGCACACTCGCCCCTACCAGTGTGGACTGTGTGTCCAGTGGTTTCAGATTACACCCGGGAAGGTCCCCAGAAGGCGGTGCCCAGCACGGAGTTCCACAGGAGAGGCCGCCAAGGGGCTGGGAGGGGCCTGTCGCTGGAGACAGGGTGGGCGGGCGGCAGGGAGGCCAGATCCCGGGAACCTGGGCAGCCACGCAGAACTGGAAGGGCGGCCGCACCTGCAGGCCGGCGGCCGGAAAGCCGAAGGGGCCGAGGCTCAGGCAGCAGTGCCAGGAGCCTCTGACTGGGCGCTGGCTGGGCGCTGTGCCCGGCCGGCGGGGTGGTCAGGTGCGGGTCAGCGAGCACCCTGGGCTCTGAGGGGCCGGCTAAGAGCTCAGGGCAATGTCCGCAGAACGGCCAGCCCGGCCAGCACGGGGTGGACTGGCAGCAGGTCCCTGACTCCAGGGCAGTGGGCTCACGCTCGGGCCAGGCCCACAGTGGACCCTCTCGCGTCCTGGTGAGGAGGGCGCCCGGCCAACAGCTGTCAGAGCTGCGGCCTGACTTCCCTGCGGTCGGCGGCCCAGGACCCCCAGGGACGCGCTGGCCCTGAAGCCAGTGAGAACCCCCTGGGGCAGGGGGAGCCCACTGCAGGCTCCGGGGGTACGGGGGGAGATCACTTGGGTTCACCCCGTGGGGACCCTGAAGTCAAGGCCTCCGCTGGCGGTGGTCCGAGAGCGGGAAGGACCAGGGGCCAACACTGGTCGTGCTTAAGCGGCCAGTTCGGCTCAGGAGATAGAGCATCGGCCTGCGTCAGGGCGCCTGCGGGAGGCAGCCGTCCATGTGTCCGCCTCCCATCTCTCGCCCTCTCTCTAAAACAGGCCAATGGAAAAGCACCCTCGGGTGAGGATGAACAAGAAATAATACGTAAGTGGCTGGGAACTGGCGCCGTCGGGAGTCCTCCACCTCCCACGCTTAAGCGGCCCACGGTCTCCGTCGCCGGCACATTCCAAGCCGCACAACACACGGCCAAGGGGTGGGAGCCACTGCGCCCCGCCTCCGGCTCCTCACTCGGCCGAAACCGCAGTGACGGCACCCACCGCGGTCTGCGGAGACGACGCTGGGAGGAACGCGGCCCGCGCGGGGTGCCCCGAGGGAGAAGCTCCCGTGCGCACGCGCCGGCCCCGGCTCGGGCGGGGCGGACCCGGTGCCGCAAGGGCCTCTGGGAAAGCCGCGTCCCCAAGGAGACCGGGGCGGCCGCAGGGGCCTCTGGGAAAGCAGCGTCCGGGTGGAGGCGGGGCGCGCCGATGGGGGCGGGGCCCGGGCCGGGGGCGGGGCCCGCACTTGCCTCTCCATCCTGCACTCTAAATATTCTTTGGATTCGTGTCTGCACATCGCGTTCTCAAACTTGTTATCGCGGAGGCACTTCATGAACTTCTCCTGGAAGCGTCTGCATTCACCTGGGACGGGAGCGAAGGCAGCGTTTTGTCCCCAAAGCGCCCCGGGCTGTGCCTGAGGTGCCCCGTGAAACAATGCGGACGGCAGCACCGACCTCCCGAAGCCCTGACTGGCCCGGGAGCTTAGCCACCGCAGACCTCAGGCCGAGAGGTGACTCAGGTGCCGGACGTCTCGCGAGACGCGCCGACGGGCGCCCCCCGCGGCCCGAGGCCCCGCGCCGCTCACCGAAGTGGTCCAGCGGGAAGCTGCCCTTGTCCGGCGGCCGCGGCTGGAAGCTCTTGGACCCGAAGTTCATGGCCGTAGACATGATGGTGGCGCCGGAGCCTCTAGGGGCGGGGCACGCACTACGCGGGCCGCCGGCCGAGCGCCGAGCGCCTCGAGCGGCCCTCGCAGCGAGGCCCCGCCCACCCCAAGGCCACGCCCCCTCCGCTGGGCCCCGCCCTCTCCTGCGCAGGCTCCCCGCAGCGTCCAGCGGTCCTCAACCTGTGGGTCGCGACCCCTTTAGCGGTCGAACGACCTTTCACAGGGGTCCCCTAAGACCATCCTGCAGATCAGATATTCACATGACGATTCCTAACAGGAGCAACATGACAGTTATGAAGCAGCAACGAAAATAATGTTACGGTCGGGTCACAACAGGAGGAGCTGTGTTTAAAGGGCCAGAAGGTTGAGAACCACTCAGCACCCAGCGCGGGGCGGGGAGCTCAGCGCGGTTCAGCAGCGGCGGGGACACAGCCTCCGAGCACACGGGGCCCACCCGCCGGCCGGCTGCGGACGCGGTGTGAGGGCCGCCGGGGCGACTCGCTCACCGGCCAGAAAGGCAGGGACGGGCAGGGACGGGCTTCCGGGGCTCAGGACGACAGTCAATCCGCCTCCTTCTGCGCGGTGCCTCTCCCCAGTTCTTAACTTTTTAAATAAAATTTTATCTTATTCATTTAAAATACATTTTTATCTTTAATATATTTGTATTGATTTTGGAGGAAGAGAAAGAAAAACATCAGTGATGAGAGAGAATCACAGATGGAACCGAGGATCGAGCCGCAACCTGGGCCTGTGCCGACGGGGAATCCCACCGTGACCTCCCGGTTCATAGGTCAGCGCTGAGCCGCTGAGCCGCCGCCCGGCTCCCCTCTTTTCCAGGGGCCGCGGGCAGTCCTTGGGGTTCCTGGGATGTAGACCCATCACCTGATCTCTGCCTCCACCCGCTCCCGGCCTCTCCCAGCGGGCGTGTCCGTGTAGGTGCCCGGATTTCCCCGCTAATCGCTGGCGTAGGGCCCACCCCCTAATGGCCTCCCCGGCGCCGTGACTGCGGCCAGGACCCTGTTTCGGCAGCATCGGGGGTTTTGTGGGAACAGGGCACCCTGAGAAGCCAGCCCCCCGGCCGTCATTCCTTGTTGCTGTGGCCACGACAACAGTGAGAGGCTCAGTGGAGACCCCAGTCCTCCCCCAGCCCCGAATGCTGGGCACCCCAGTCGGTGCCTCCACCTTTCACCGAGGGCTGGGCGGGGTCCCTGCCTCCCGCAGGGCCGGCATGTGGCTACCAGCCAGCACAGGGTCCTGGGTGCTAACCCCAGAGCCCGCCCGGACCCAGCACCTCTGCTCCTTCCGGAGGCGCCACCTCCAAGCACAGGCTCCCAGGCAGCCCCGCCCAGGGCCAGCTCCTCCCACCCAGGAGGCCCCCACCTTGCCGGGACCCTCCCCAGTGGCCGCCGCTGGATCAGGTGCCCGTGGCCGCACCTGCTTTGGGGGGGGGGGGCGGCACAGAGCGGGCACCCGTGTGAGTGGGTCCCCGGGGACACCCAGGGCTGCTGGACACCCATCCCGTCGCCTGGGCCCTGATCGGCCGGGCTCTGGGCCCACGGACAACCGCAGGAGGAAGACTGCACCCTGTTCTTGTCGCACAAACAAGCCTTTTATGGGCTGGAGCCAGGGCCACACAGTTACTCGTTAGCCGCTTCCAGGGCCAGACAATAGCGGCTTTATCACCAGCAAGTCGCACTTTCCACTCGCCTAGCTGGAACCCCTCAGCGGTAAAGGGGGCAGCACCACCCCCTGCCCGCAGCCTCGGGGTGGCCCTGCGGGGTCATGACCTCGAGGCGACAGCCAGCTTGTAATGGACTCCCCCGTGGGGGCCCGGAGCTCAGCTGTGCAGTTAAGAAAAGCGGGGGAGGAGCCAGTGTTTCCGGAGCCCCCCTGTGCGCCGGGCTGTTTCCCGGGGTCCCGCGGGCTGGGAGGGTGCCTGGCGCGCAGTAGGCACCCGGTCGATGCTCCCTGAAGCGTGAGCCCAGTCGGTGTCTGTCTGATCCTCGTCTCACACGGGGACGCCGAGGCCGAGTCCCGGCCGGGAGCCTGTGGACACGTCCGGCCGGACTCAGGCCTCGACCCCTCGCTTCCCTCAGGGACTCGCAGCGTGGGCAGACCCGCGGGGGTGGCTCAGCCTCAGGCTGGAGGGCCCCCTTTAAGACGGGGCACCCCCGTGGCCGGAGGAAAGGCAGAGAGGAGGGGGCCCAGAGCCTGGGGCTCCGGGTGCATCAGCGGGAACCTGGCCTCACCCGTCACAGTAGGACCATCTGCCGGAATCTAACAGGCAGCAACCCCCGGCTCAGGGACCCCCTTTCTGGGGATTGATTTTACGTCCCTTGCAACTGAGCACCAAGCAACCTGCCCACAGGCATTTCTAGCAGCTCTTTGGAGGCCCAGGCGAGGCAGGCGGCCCCTCCCCATCCCCCGGGGAAGGTGTCACCTCTGAACCTGCTCTGTGTCCGGGAAGTGAAGTGGGCAGAGATGTGAGGAGGCACACAGGTCACTGAGGGGCGCGGAGCCGGGCACAGCTGGGGGGGCGGGGGCTCCCCGTCACTGAGGCCCGGGGCGACGTCTGGGCCCTCCGCCGGGTGCCTGTGAGGAGCCCAGACAGAGCGGGTCGGCGTTGCTGTGGGCTGACCGGTGGCCCCACAAGAGATCGCCCACCTGTTCTCCGCAGGTGTGACTACGGGAGGAACCGGACGAGGTGACCTGGGGGAGGGTGGGCTGCAGCCCAGGACGAGGGCTCCCGAGGAGGCTGAGCGGAGAGGCACACAGACACAGGGAGAGGAGCCCTGACCTGTTGGGGGACACGGAGGAATGCGGGGCCACCAGGAGCTGGGGCCTCAGAAGGTCCTCCCCGAGCCCCCCGGGCCCAGCTCTGGGTAAGGGTCTGCTCTCGGCCCAGTCTGTGGCTGCAGCCCCCGGACACTCGCCCCAGTGGGGCCTGGAGCCGCTGGGAACCTGGGGGAGCACTGGGTGTTCGCTGGGTCCAGACACCCCGGTCTGAGAACCCCGGGGCTTCCCCCAGGCTGGACCCTGCGGGCACCCAGACAGACCAACCCCACCCCACGCCAGGGCACAGGCCCCTCAGCCGCCCCAGAGGGGGCCAGGGCTCAGGAAGGGCCCACCTGGTGCCGGGCCCCCCGAGGGATGGACTTGAGGGCAGTTGGGACAGACTGTTCTGGAGCCCTGCCCCGTCCCCTGGCCCGGGACAACGCTGGGTGACTTCCCAGACTCGGGTCATAGGTCGTGGCCTCTGCCCCTCGATCCCAGAATAGGGGTCAGAGGGGTCAGTCCTGAGACTTGGTGGAAACTCTGGGACCCCCCTCCCTGACCCCCCTTACCTGCCAGTGTACCAGGACCTCTCAGCCGAACCCCCGCTTCCTCCTCCACCGAGGAGGCCCCCCCAGGCTGCCAGGAGGAGCTGAAGGCTCCACGGCAGAGCGGCCAGCACCCGGCCAGGGACGGTCCCGGGAGTCCCACCGGCACATGCCCAGGGCTGCACAGACCGGCCTCCAGGCTGCACCCGCCTGCAGGCGGCTCCCTCGCGAGGGGGACCCGGTGACTGGGCTCCCAGGTGGACCCTCTGAGGACCCGGGCCTCCCTGACACCTGGCGGCCCGTCTGCCCAAGGGGCCCTCGACGCAGAGTCACTGCCCGCTGGTTCTCCGCGAGGCTGGGGCCCTTAGGACCCTGCCCACCAGCCCCGTCGCCCTCTCCTGGCCGAGCCGCACACACGGGTGCTCAGTCGAAGCTGCCAGTGCAGTGACCGTCCCTGGACGGAGGACCCAGCCCCACGCCGGGCAGCAGCCTGGGTGCGGGGAGCTCGGCCCGAATGACCGAAGCCCCAACAGTTAGCTGTCCCCCCCGCCCCCGCCCGTACCCCACAGTCGGGCGGTAGGACAGGCCACGTGCCAAGGCGTGAGCACCCCCGCCGCGGAGGCGTGCAGTGCAGCCAAGGGGGCGGGTAGAGGCCTGCGGTGGGGCCCCGCCGGTGGGGCCGGGCCGGTGGCCTCCTGTCGGGGCAGGTGGTGGGAGCAGGCCCGGCCAGTTCTGGTGCCAACAGCTTCCCGCCCCTCCCAGCTCCTTCCTCAGCGGTGCCTCCTCCCCTCCCCGCTGGGTGACGGGGTTCAGGAGACAGGACAAGGGCTCGTTAACCGCCACCTGTCGCCTGCCAGCCGGCTGCAGGGCCGGCCTCTGGGCAGTCAGCCCCGCCCTGTCCTGGCGCAGGCTGGTGCCTCAGGCCCAGGTGACGGAGCCCACAGCCACCTAAGAGCAGCTGTCACTCAGGGCTGCTCCCTCAGGGCCGGACGGGGGCCCTGCTGGCGACCTGACGCCAGGGATCCGAGGTGTCTGCGTGCAGACCCTCGAGGACCAGCCCGGGGTGCCCCCACTGGCCCACGAGAGGGGCTGGGTGGGCACAGGTGGTGGTGGGTTGGGAGGCCCAGGAACGCGTGGCCAGGGGGCCAGGGGGGAGGCTCAGCAGGGAAGTTGGGCTCCCCATTCAGGGCGGGGCCGGGCCCCTGAGCCCAGAGTCCTGGTTCTGATGGGGAGACTGAGGCAGAGGCGGGGGCTGCCGGGAGGGGCCACCCACGTCCTCTCCCCCGCCTGCCGGGATGCCCACGCACAGGGCTGGGGCACCTGCCCCCACCGCCCCCACCCGCCCCCTGCAGACGCGACCCCACATTCCACACACGCCTGTCGCTTTAAGCCGCCTGGCTGTCCCCTGCAAACTGCTTGTTCCACATTCTCGGGTGGTGGGTGTGGGGTGCGGCACGCCCTCTCGGAGGCCTATAAGGCGCAGGGCGGGACGGGGGGCCCCACCACCGCGTCCTCATGGCCCCGCTGCTCCTGGGGCTCCTGGGGCTCCTGGGGCTCTGGGTGCTGCTCCGCGCCCACGCCCGTGCCCGTGCCCCCTGCCCGGCCCCACGCTGGCCCCCCGGGCCGCGCCCGCTGCCCCTCATTGGGAACCTGCATCTGCTGCGGGTGTCCCAGCAGGAGCGCTCGCTGATGGAGGTAAGAGGGGAGGCGTCCTGCAGCCGTGAGGAAGCAGAGCCCTAGTTTTCGGGGACCCCTGTGGGTTAGGAGGCTCGTGGTCCAGCCAGGTGCTGGCCTGGTAGGGACACAGGGACCTAGCTGCCCGCCTGCCTTGGGAGGAGAAAGACTCCACTGCACGTTGAAGATGGGCCATCCAAGGAGCAGAGAGCCAGGAGGACTTCCTGGAAGAGGCAGCATTTGGAGAGACCCTGACTGCTGCAGGGGCAGGTTCGGGGCAGTGGAGGGGAGGGTGCAGGACTCCCGGGAGCAGCACACACAGGGCTGCCCCCCAGAGGGGCGGCTGGCGGCGGTTCCACCTCCCTGGGCGGCAGACTGCAGGTGGGTGGGGAGGGGCTGCACATGGCTACGGGCCTGGGTCCTGGGTCCTGAGGCTGCCATCCTCCCGCTGAAGCTGGGGCAGAGCGGCCGGGACCGGAGCGCTGGCCCAGGCCGAGCCCCAGCCCCAGCCCCAGCGGGAGGATGGCAGCCCCCACCTTGGGCAGGGGTGTGGTGGGGCCAGAGCGGGGCGGGGACTGGGACGGGGCCCCCAAGGCCAGCGCTTGCTGGCATGTTGTTCTGTGCCCTCACGCCGGCGGGGAGGTCAGAGTGAGACACACGGGCCAGGCGGGCCCTTCGAGGGGCGGGGCCGGGGGGCTCCTGTGCAGGCCCCAAGCGTCCAGGGCGGCCACCCCAGCGCACAGCCCTCAATCCTGCCCCCGGAGCGTCCCCCCAGGACGGCCACACCCAGCACCACAGGCGGTGCCCCTTCCGGAAGGTGCAGGGGGCTCTGTGGAGTCCGCTGTGCGGCTCCCGGGCCTCTCCTCACGGCCCCCCCACTGCCAGCTCTCAGAACAGTACGGGCCGGTGTTCACCGTCCACTTGGGAGGCCAGAAGACGGTGGTGCTGACGGGCTACGAGGCGGTCCGGGAGGCCCTGGTGGGCACGGGGCAGGAGCTGGCCGACCGGCCCCCCATCCCCATCTTCCAGCTCATCCAGGGGGGCAGGGGTAGGTTTGCGATGGGGAGGGGGCCCCCCCCCGGTGGGGAGGGGCAGTCACCAGCCCTGGTCTTCCGGGGGCGGGGGGACGGGGTGTCCACGTGAGGGTGGGGGCGGTGCGCGGGGACCCTGCACGCCGGAGGGGACGTGGCCAGCCGGGGAGACAGCGGGACAGTGAGCGCCTGCCTTTGGGGTCCCCCCCACCCCGTGGCCTGCAGGCATCTTCTTCTCCTCGGGGCCTCGCTGGAAAGCCGCGCGCCAGCTCGCCGTGCGCACCCTCCACGGCCTGGGCGCGGGGCGGGGGCCCGGGGCCGACCAGGTCCTGCGGGAGCTGCGGTGCCTCCTGGGGCAGCTGGACCAGTACGGAGGTGAGTGAGGGCCGGGGGGGCCCTTCCCCGGGGCCCCTCCCCGCTGAGGCCTGTCTCCCCACAGGCCGGCCCTTCCCGCTGGCCCTGCTGGGCTGGGCTCCCTCCAACGTCACCTTCACGCTCCTCTTCGGCCAGCGGTTTAACTACCGAGACCCCGTGTTCGTGTCCCTGCTGGGCCTCATCGACGACGTCATGGTCCTGCTGGGGACGCCGGGCCTGCAGGTGAGAGGTCGGAGGTCGCCTGGGCCACCAGGCCGGAGAGGTGAGGTCGGCGAGGGCAGTGGTCCCACCTTTGGGGCCACGCCCCCCTGGTGCCCCCCGGACAGAGAATTCTTGTTATTCACGTGGAGGCAGCCTCGAAGGCCATGAACTTGGGCCGCACAGGCTCCCGGAGAACAGGGCATCCAAGAACGAGAAACACAAAAGAACGGGAGGACAGCTGGACACTGGGAAGAATCACTGGGAAATGGTTAAAGTAATAACATGAAGAGAGATGAGGAAATAGCAAAGTTTCAAAACATAACAGAGAACTGAAATGCGTAAAATGTCACAAAATGTATTTATAAACTGTATACGAGGCCCCTAGAACCGTAAGAAACACAGAAACTTCAGTGAACTCGTTCTCGAATCCGCCCGCCTCCACGGGCCACGGCCCGCACTGGGCTGGGCCGCGCCGCTCTGGGAAGTGCGTCCGAGCCCCAATCCTGGCCGGGGAGCAGGTGGCGGGGCGCTGCGTCCCTGCACAGGCCATCCCCCCTCGGGAGGCCGCAGGAGGCCCATGGCGGAGCCACCGGATATGGGCTGGCCGCTTGGCACCCGGCAGCCGAAGGCTCTAGCGCCCGCCCCGTGCCCGCTCACCGCCCCGGTGCCGGCCCAGGTGCCGTAGTTTGCTCCCGGGACACAGCTGTGCAGGGACAGCGCGCATCTAGTGAGCGCCGACTGCATGCCCACCCGGCTGGCCGGTTCAGAGGGGCTGAGGGCCGAGCCGAGGCCTGAAGGTGGCAAACTCCTCCCTTTCAGTGGCAGCGACTCAGCTCTCCCCACAGCTCCCCACAGCGCAGCCGGCGCCCTCCAGCCCTCCCCGCCGCCCGCTTCGGTGGGTGGGGAGCAGGGGGCACTGGGTCTCCCAGGTGTTACTGGTCACCAGGCTCCTCTGGCCCTCAGACAGGCGCCTCTGTCCACCAGGGGGGTGGGGACTGAGCCTCACCCACCCCCACTGGCTCTGCCCCGCCCCCAGCTGTTCAACATCTACCCCCGGCTGGGGGCCCTCCTCCAGCTGCACCGGCCGGTCCTGAGGAAGATCGACGAGGTGCGGGCCATCCTGAGAGCCCTCCTCGAGGCGCGGCCGCCCCGGGGAGGCCCCGTGCACAGCTACGTGGACGCCCTGAGACAGCAAGGCCAGGTGTGGTTCAGCCCCCCCACCTACCCCCAGGCCTGGCCCCCCGGGCCCACCTGGTCCTGCCCAGCTCCTCCCCCGCCGCCTGGGGCTTCCCTGAGCCTCTGTCTCCACCTGTGAGAGGGGCCGGTGTCGCCGGGGCAGCTGGGAGGACGGGTGAGCCCCGTGTGCACGGCAGGCACTCAGGGATCCTGGCGCTGCCCTTCCCGCCAAGTCTGGCTTCTGCCCCTTTTCTGGAGCCCAGAGCTGGGGGGCCGGGGGCAGCCTCCGTTAAGCCCTGCCCACCCGCCCGCAGGGGACAGACCCCGATGGCTTGTTCTCGGAGGAGAACGTGGTAGCCTGCGTCCTGGACATGGTCATGGCCGGCACCGAGACCACCTCGGCCACACTGCAGTGGGCAGCACTCCTGATGGGCAGGCACCCGAGCGTGCAGGGTGGGTGTGCGCCGCCCTCGCCTGCGCCAGCCCCCGGTGGGCGGGGCCCCGGGGCCCAGGGACGGAGGCCCCCAGGGACACTGGCGCCCTCTCTCGCCTGCAGACCGGGTGCAGGAGGAGCTGGACCGGGTGCTGGGGCCCGGGCGGCCACCCCGGCCCGAGGACCAGCGGGCACTGCCCTACACCAACGCCGTGCTGCACGAGGTGCAGAGGTTCATCACCCTCCTGCCCCACGTGCCCCGCTGCACGGCCGGCACCACACGCCTGGGCGGCTACCTGCTCCCCAAGGTGGGCGGCCGGCCTCGTCCACAGCCCCGAGCCGCACCGGCTCTCTCTTGGGGCAGGGGAGGCGGCGGGTGCCCTGATGCCGGGCTCACAGGGTGGCAGGGAGGGCGTCAGAGCAGTAGGCCTGGGCCCCCCCTGTGGTTTGGGGTCCCCTGTGAAACGGGGGGCGCAGCGAGTGCGGGGTCCACCCTGGGGCAGCCCTCACGGGCGCCGGCCTCCCCGGGACCCTGTTAGGGCTCCTGTCCAGGGCCTGCGGGGGGCCAGGCACCCCAGCCAGCCCAGCTGCTCCCCCCGCAGGGCACGCCCGTGGTCCCCTTGCTGAGCTCCGTGCTCCTGGACAAGACGCAGTGGGAGACGCCCGGCCAGTTCAACCCGGGGCACTTCCTGGACGCCGAGGGGCACTTCGTGAAGCGGGAGGCCTTCCTGCCCTTCTCCGCGGGTGGGCAGCTGCGAGCCGGGACCTCGGGGCCCGGGATCTCGGGGGCTGGACTCCCAGCCTTCCCCCACCCCCGCCGCCCAGCTGGGAGCTGACACCCCTGCCTCGGTTTCCCCGCAGGCCGCCGCGTCTGCCTGGGGGAGAGCCTGGCCCGGACAGAGCTGTTCCTGCTCTTCGCCGGCCTCCTCCAGAGCTTCCGCCTGCAGCCCCCGCCCGGCCTCGGCCCCGCTGGCCTGCGCACCGTGCCCGCGCCCGCCTTCACCATGCGGCCGCCGGCCCAAGTCCTGTGTGCCGTGCCCAGGCCCCAGGGCGCTGACCGAGGAGGCCTGGCCTGAGCTCTGGGCCCGGGAGGGTGTGGGTCACTGGCCTGGCGGCGGCCTGGACAGACAGTTCTCACCGGCCCTTCGCTCACCACAGCCCCGTCCAGCAGTGTGCCCGGGCCGGCAGCTGTCCCTTCCCCCGCATGGGCCGTGGAGGCAGGCCGTCCTCCAGGCCCCGCACTCCAACACTGGGCCTCCAGGCCCCGCACCCCAACACTGGGCCTCCAGGCCCCGCACCCCAACACTGGGCCTTGTCCCTCCTCTCCCTGAGCAGCCAGGGCCCCACCTCTTTTCATCTGCCCCTCCCCCGGCCCGGGGTTCAGCCGCTGCCCTGCACCAGGACCCCCACCAGCCCCTCCCGCGCCCGTGCCCATTGGTGCAGCCTCTTCTCCAAGTCCGTCTGACCCATGAAACCCACACCCCCCCCCCTCCCTGGGCCCGATTCTGAGACATCTCCCCCATCTCCCCGTGAAGACAGGCTGCCGAGGGTGCAGCCAGGCCCCAAACTAGGCAGTGTGGGGGCACCCTCCTCCCGTGGGGACAAGTTAATAAAAACCAAGAGTGAGCCTGGCCGGTGTGGCTCAATGGTTTGAGTGTCGACCTATGAACCTATCAGGTCAGTTCGGTTTCCGGTCAGACATGCCCGGGTTGTGGGCTCGATCCATGTGGGGCCTGCAAGAGGCAGCTGATCAGTGATTCTCTCTCATCATTGATGTTTCTCTCTCCTTCCCCTTCCTCTCTGAAATTAATAAATATATAAAAAAACACCAAAAAGTGAGCCACTGCCGGGCCTCACTTCCCTCCTCACCATGGAAACCTGGCCTGGGATGGGGCATCCGCCGGCCACACAGACGGGACTCGACTGCGGGCCGATCCCCGGAGCTGCACACAGCTGGCCCCGGCCCGGTGCCTCTGCCTGTGGGTCAGAGGGGCAGGCGGGCTGACGCAGGACCATGCTGGCGGGCGATGGGCTCTGAACACCTGTGCCCAGCACCCCCGCCTTGAGGTGCCCTTGGCCAGATCTGCCTGTGGCTCCAGTGCTGGCCCCTAGCCACCCACAGGGGCCCCCCAAGGCCCCAAAACCAAAACGACGGACCGGACGGTGAGCAAACCCTCCAGGGCACTCAGGGGGCGGCCTCAGCTCCCAGGGCTCTGAGGGGCGACGTCCACCTGCAGATGGAGAACCCAGCGGAGCCCTGTCTGGTTTGCTCAGTGGTCAGCGTGTTGGCCCTCACTCTGAAGGGTCTTGGGTTCAATTCCTTTTTTTCTCGGGTTCAATTCTCGTCAAGGGCATGTACCTTAGTTGTAGGCTTGAGCCCTGGCCCTGGTTGGAGTGTGTGCTGGAGGCAGCCAGTGGATGTGTCTCCCTCACATTGATGTCTCTCTCTCTCCCTCCTCTCCCTCCCCCTCTCTAAAAATCAATGGAAAACTATCCTCAGGGGAAGATGAACCAAAAACCCAAAACAAATCCAGCGGAGCTGAGGCGGCCCCCCAGGGCAAACCCCAGGGCTGAGAGGGTGTTGAGGCTCAGTCCTGAAGCTCTTCTGGCTCTCTGCCTGGAGTGTATGTGTGTGTGCAACCATGTGTGCCTGCATGTGCATGTGTGAGCATGTACAGGCATACATGCACACACGTGAACACGGACAGGTGTATAGACACGTGTGAGCGTGCATAGGCATGCACACGTGCCTGCATGTGTAGATATACACACGTGTGCACACAAGCTGTGTGTATGTACACACGTGTGTGCATATAGCTGTGTATGTGAGATCAGGACTTGAGCTGCACCAGCGGGCATTGGAGGGGCCCAAGTTGCCACACAGCACGGTGGGGTGCTGACCCCTGGGTGCCAGCTGGGAGGGGTGGTGTGATCCCCTGAGACAGGGCTTTGGGTTGCAGGCGAATAGAAGCCGAGGCCCCAGTGATCGGCAAGGGACTGGCCCTGACCCCTCCCCTCGCCCCGAATGGGCCCGTGACTCCGGGGTCCCACGCACGCACTGCCTGGGAACAGGAGAGCAGGTCCGTCTTCGTGCAGACAGACAGACAGCAGGTAAGTGTTCCTAGTGGGCGGCTGTGGCAGGGCAGCTCCATGGTCCCTGCGGCCGCTGCCAAGGGCCAGCCCAGAGGAGGGTCAGCCTGCAGGAGCGCCAGCGACAGACGCCGGGCACACCCTGGGCGGGCACGGCAGGACGGCCTGGTGGCCGCGCTCTCCCTCAGGAAACACCCCTCACAACCCGCAAGCAAGCGAGGGCGGACGGAGGACCAGAGCCGTGGCCGGCGTGGACGCTTTATTGGAAGCACAGCCAGTTCCCCTGGAGCGGGCAGTGAGGCTGGGGTTTGGCCCAAGCAGGGAGGCAAGAGGTGGACGGCCGCGGCCCCGGAGGCTCCCCGCGGGCAGGCGGGGGCAGGAAACACGTGGCCTGTGGCGGGCGGGACGGGAGCTCTGCCAGGCTCTGGGCCCTGGTAGACAACAGGCAGCGTCCGGGCCCGAGGGCAGCTGGGCTGGCACCTGGTGGGGTCTGTGGCCCTAGGAGAGCAGCTGCAGCACCTGCCGGGCGCGCCGGCTCCACTCCAGCAGGGGGCGGCCCGGGCTGGCACCCGCCTTGTCCAGCTGCTGCATCACGGCCTCGGCCTCCTGCAGGGTCAGCTCCCTGGCCCGGCCCCGCAGGCCCTCCAAGTAGGCCAGCAGGGTGGGGAAGTGCTGGTCGGGGACCTGTGCGGGAGGGACGGGGCGGTCAGCAGCCAGGCGGGAGGATGCTGGTTCCGGCCCTGCCGCTGGTGCCTCAGGCCCACGGCGCTGCCCAACGCTCTCACCCGGGGACCGAGGGCCTGGGGTGGTGCAAGGGGAGGGGTGCTGAGACTTCATCTGCTGGAGGCCAGCCCCGCCCAGGCTCTATTTGAGCTGGGCCCCCAGCACCCGAAGGAAGGAGGCACCACTGTGCAGGGTCAGGGGCAGAGATGGAGGGGCGGGGCGGTGCAGGCAGGGCTGGGGGACCCCCTCCGCCCCGCCCCGCCCCCCGGCCCCGCCCCCGGTGCACACCTGGTCGTAGTCGTACATGTGCAGCAGGAGCCAGGTCTGCCGCGTCTTCTGGAACCGCCAGTTCTGGCGCTTCTGGGCCCAGCTGGAGAGGACACGGGGTCTCAGCACCAGGCAGAGGCCTGAGGTCTGTCTGCACCACTGGCCGGGTGGCCTCTGCGTGGCCGGGGCAGTGTCCAGGGGGGCTCTGGGGGCCCCCCAGCCCGAGGGCACAGACATGGAGCGAGGCCCTGGGTGAGGCGGGGGTGTACCGGGCCCACCTGCCATTCCTCTGGGGCGGGGCCCGCCGGCCGCCCAGCTGTAGGTGACCCGTCTGCCGGGGACAGGGGCGCTTCACGGGGTGCTTCACGGGGAGCACAGGGCAGCCCCGGCCAGAACGGGCCGCCCCGTCCTCCCAGGGACCACAGTCCTGGGGTCCAGCCCCCCCCAGCCCCCGCGGCCTCTCACCCACAGAGGTAGTCCAGGGCCAGCTGGGCACCCGAGGGCTTGGCTGGCAGGGCCGGGGCCGCAGCCGCGGCCGCCGCCTCCCGGAGCCGCTTTCTCTCCGCTTTCTTCCGCTCCTTCTTCCGCTTTCTCTCCAGGACCCGCTTCTCCCTGGGGGTCAGCTCCGCCTCTGAGCTCGCGCTCTCCTAGGGGAAGGGACCCGTCCGGGTTCCAGGAGCTGCACTCGCTCCCGACCCCGACCCCGCCCTCGGCCAGGGGTGCAGACCCGCGTCCCCGCCGTCCTGCCCGCTCAGCGGTCAGCGCTGACCCCGCAGAGGGCTGGCGGGAGACCGGCTCTGGGGTCTGGGGTTGCCCTGGGCCGGGGCGGCTGGCTCTCCTCTGACAGGGCAGGGCCCCCCTTCCTCCCTCCCAACCAGACAAGTGCCCCCGGGGCTGGGCGGCGACCACTCTCCCAGGGAGACGGACACTGGTCACTCTGGGTCGGGCGGGCCCTCAGGGGACGGGCCCGGGACGCGGCCCCAGCGCAGAGCCGAGCAGAGTGGGGCTCCAGCCCCCTCCGTCCTCTGCTCCCCCCACGCCCACGCCCCCTAGCAGGCCCCCCATAAAGCGCCAGTCCCTTGACAACACTCGCTCCTTCTGGAATCTTCTACAACAAACCAACCCAGCTCCGTCAGCCCCTCCCTCCTCCTCCCTGAGCCAGGTGGAATTCACCAGCGTCAGGGCCTGGGGGTGGCAGCCTCACAGGCAGCCCGTGCGCCCTCCGCCTTGGGCTGGGCTCACAGGCCACCTCGAGGGCCTCCTTCCGGCTCCCCGCACGTGCGGGCACACAGACCGCAGGCTGGGGGGCAGGGCAGCAAGGGTTCGGGGCATCTGTGTGTGGAAGGGGCGTGCCCAGTCCCGGAGGATGGTGGCAATGACCACGGCCCGCGGGCACCCCAGAAAGCCTGGCGGCAGCAAGACAACCATCCGTCCCCACCGCCGAGGCGTCATCCGCTGCCTGGGCTCTCCTGGCCAATGGCCTGACCACCAGGCTCAGGCAGCACCCGGGGGCTCAGGTCAGCACCCAGCCGTCGGCAGCCTCGGGCAGTGCAATGCAGCAAGGGGCAGAGAGGGGCGCTGGGCTGTGCACCCCACGTGGGTACCAGGCTGCGTCTGGTGCCCATGACTGGGCCCCAGCACTTGCTCAGGCCAAGCAGGGTTGGACTGAGGGCGGCCCTGGCACAGGCGTGCCCTAGGGACCCTCTCTCTGCTCTTCCTGTGGGGGTGGGACCCCCCAAAGGGCCCTGGCTTCCCCTGGAGACATAAGCATGGCCCAGGGCTCTGGACTGTCCAGTTTGGGCTTCCTGCCTGAGACAGTACACCGTCACTCAGTGGGGTGTCCCCCTCCCCACAGTGAGCCCGAGTGACAGGCTGCAGGGCACAGGCGCTCACCCGGGCCTCGGGGCTGGACGGGGGGGTGGGGGGGTGCTCTGAGCACTGCAGTCCCCAGGCTGCTGGGACGACCGCCTGCCCGCCCGTCCACAGGCGTCCAGCATGAAGACAAAGCATTTCGTCCACAAGGAGTGGGAGAGGCCGAGGCCGGGCCCGGCTGTGGGCAGAGCTGCCTGCTGGGGACACGGAGAGCGCCCAGCCGCCAGCACCAGGTCGCGCCATCAGCACCAGGACGCGAGCCCTGACGCCAGAGCCTCTGAGGCAGCTGGGCTGAGGGTGTGGGCTCTGCACAGGCCTGGCCCGGCCGCCAGCAGCAGAGCCGGGATGAGGCACCAGACCCCGCACTGCCCGCTGGAGGGAGCTACTGACCCCACACGCAGGGCGGTCAGGCCAGGGGCACGCTTTTCCTGGGTGAGGTCTGGGGAAGCCACAGCCAGGGCGCACCTGCCCCACCTCTGCCTCTGCAGGAGCTGGAGCACCCTCCCTGCGTGGACTGGGCATTTATTTTCCAAAACGTGGAATAAAGGAAAGTGACTCCAGCAGGAGACAGAAGCCCTAGCATTGGCCCTACTGCGGACGACGACCCCACTGCTGCCTACGGCCGTCCGAGGCCCCAGGCTGAGCACGCACACACTGCTGTCTGGAGCCACGCGCCCACCACGCCGCCGGGAGCACAGGCAGGGAGCTGGAGCTCCCAGGAGCGAGGGCGCGGGGGGCGCGGAGGGGCTGACCGGCACCCGACACCACTCTGCGCCCAGAAGCCTGGCACCTGCCGCAGAGCCCAGCTTTACCGGGCGCCTCCCACCACCCGCCCGGCAGGCGGTGCCTGGCGCCCACTCCTTCACCAGAAAGTGCCACCAGGATGCATGGCTGCCGGCGAGCTGCCCCGACAGGGCCTGGGGTGAGGCCCAGGGGAGCGGGACTTGGGGGGTGTCGCTGCTCGGTCCCCAGAGCTCCCACGGCCTGTGATGTGGAGGCTGCTGGCTGGGAGGGAGGGGTGCAGCCCCCCAGCAGGATCACAGCAGAGGCCAGGGTGGGGCTGGCCTGGGCTTCCCAGGAGAGCCCCTCCACCCCCTCCCACCCCCAGCCCCAGCGGGTGAGGGAAGTGTGCACTGAAAGTGACGCTGCTCTCGGGCGGCCACAGGGAGGGCGGGAGGCCTGGGCTGGGAGAGGCAGCTGCTGGCTCAGCCTGTTTGCAGAGGTGGACAGTCCCAAAGGGCAGCCACGGCTGGAGCTGCCCAGAGGCCCCTGAGGCTGAGTGAGCCCCAGCCACAGCCTCTGTCCACAAGCTGAGCCGGCCAGGCCCTGCAGAGCCCGGAGCTCAGGGACAGACGGAGGCGGGTCCCAGAACTGCTGTCCCTCAGGAGCCCCCTTCCTTCCCCAGGGGAAGCCCACGTCCCCACCGGCCGGCGCAGGGTCAGAGCCCACACTGCCCCTGGACTTACTACCCCAACGATTAAAAAATGAAAGGCTGACTCACGGCAGCAAACTGCCTTTTCCCTTTGCTAAAACCAACGAGTGTTTCCCACAATTTTTAAAGAAACCTTTTATTTTGAAACGAGTGGCCGGTGCATGGATTCGTGCACATTGACAGGAAATTAATTAGAAGAAATATTTTAATATCGCTACTCGCCCTTTCTCTGTGGTAGGAGTGTCAGAGATGAAAGGAAATTAGTAAAATGTATCTGAAAATATGTAAGTTGATTAATAAGCAATAGCATGATATAACAACAAAGACATGACATAAAAACAAAAAACAACATGATATAAAAACAACAAAAATGATATAAAAACACTGATAAAAACAATGACTGATTAATTTGTTAAACTTATTCTAATATCTCCCTGTACACCACACTAAGAGTAAAAACACTTTCGGAGTGCTTGACTCATTTCCCTTGTGATCAAGTATTTACAACTTTAATTTGAATGTCACACACTCTTCGAACTCGAGAGAAAGCAACATGTAACTGACCATGTGTGAAAGCAGGTTCAGGTAGGACTATTCCTATTCTGTCTAGTTTGTCCTGGTGATTTATTGTCATCGCAAACGCTGGTATCACGGGAAACTGTCTTCGAATTAATTTAAATGAGGCCAGTGTCAGACGGGGACAAATCAATTCTTGGAATCAGAACCTCTCCCCCTGCAGATCCTGTTAATACTTCAGCTTCGATTATGTTAGGTCGCAGTCTTCTGATAATAAATCTAGTGCCATTACAAAGACCCCATTTACTATTAAGATTTCTCAGTAGCATGAGGATTGTGTCTACTTTCAATTTTAACTTATGACCCGGCATTCCCGAAGGAATAATACTATTAAATTCGATGGGAAAATTTTCCTTCTCAGCATCATCCATTGAATCGATGGAATCAGCACTCAAATAGATGTGAAAATCTCCATCGAGTATATCCAAAATTTCTTCATTTATGAACACGCTCATTTTTAGAACAAAGAATCACACATTTAGATTTTTTAAATATCATCTATAGATACGCTATTTGCAAAGGTAGCTTCAATAATAGATCCGTTACAAGTCATTTCACGGGGGATTTCAATAATACCCATCCTGAGAGCTTATATGTATCGCGTGTGCACAAGTCAAGGTTCATTTTTAAGTCGCCAGTGCATGTCCCACGTACCGGCCGGGTGGTCGGACGTAGTACGGTCGGTCACTCAGCCTTTCACACAGGATAACTCGACGCACCTGTGCCCCGCGCCGCGTCCCTGGTGTTAACTTAACCTCCGAACCAGAGCCAAGGCCACCGCCAGCCCCCCTCTGCCCCCCCAAAGTCCAGACAACAGTCACGCTCAGCAGCTTTCTCAGCTGAGGACACAGACTCAGTGCGACTGTACGTCCCCAAAGGCCAATCCCCAGCCGCCCCTGTGAGTGGCCCCGCGTTACCTCCTGCGGCTGCAGAGGGAGCAGGGAAGCTCTCCCTCCACCGGCTGGCAGCACCCTGATCAGAACGGAAGTCACTTCCGAGGACCTGCACGTCAGCAGTTGAGGAGGCTGCGCTGGGATGAGCCACACAGATGCCCTGGAGCGCCGGTGGGCCCTGCGGGGGGGGGGGGGGGGGGCGGGCAGGCGGGCGGGCTGTGTGGGGTGGGCCCTGGCCCTCGGGGTCCTGGGCTGGCGCTGGCACGGGGGCAGACGCGGGCTCTGGCCCCGAGGAGCTCACGGCCGGACGCAGGTGAGCTCCTGGAGGACAGGGAGAGCGGCTGCCCGATCCAGGTCCACGCTGTGCAGGGCAGGCCTCCCGGAGAGGAGGCTCCGTCTCGACGGCGCTCCTGCGAGTGTGCTGGGGCCTGGGGACCCGACTCGGGTGTTCAGTGCACGAAACAGTCCACGGGACTCAGGCACGAACGGAAAGGTCCCGGACTACGAGGAAGACCACCAGGGCTGAGTGCCACCGGGAACCAGCCACCGCGGGAGCTGCGTGCAGGCAGCCCTGACGTCCCCGCCCGCACAGGCCCCCAGCACCCACAGTGAGGGCAGGCTCCGCTGGGGCCAGACACGGAGACAATACTTATTTTTTTCTTATCCAGGTTCAAGCTCCCCGAGTTTGTGAGACGGGGCAAAGAACAGAACCCCAACCAGAACCCAGACCCAAGCCCTGGCTCTGACCCTGCACGAAGCCTGGGACTCCCCTCCCCACCGCCCGCCTCCTTCCCTCTGGGCCCGGGGGGTCCAGACCCTGGAATCTGACCTCCCTCCTCAGCCAGTGACAGGACTGCGGAGGAAGGTCTCGTCCAGGTCACGGCACAGGTGGCAGCTGGAACCCCGTCCGTGCAGGGCAGGCCAGCGCTCTGACCACAGCCCTGGCCGACAGCGGGCCCTGCCCCCCACACATCCTGGCTGGAGGAGTTTGGAATCGACTGGCCTCAGCTCCGTGGTGCGGGCACACTGGCCCTTATCAGAGACGCGTCAGGACAAAGCCTCTCCCGGGTGCCACGGCTCTGCCCTCCGTAGGCTGCAAGCAATGAACACCCCGAGCTGGACACCCGGCTGTTCGGAGACGGGCGGCCACAGCACCCCTTTAGTAGCCAGGCTGGATTCCAGAGCACCTGGGCTCCGTTATCACCGACAACCAGCAGCTGCAGGGAGAGCCGTGACAACACCGAATGAAGCAGGTTTGCTAATGCCAACAGGCACCGGGATCACAGCCCTGGGCACAGAGCCAGGCGGGAGAGCACCCTCCCCCACACTGTTCAAGGTCCCAACGCTTCACCCAGGCCTGGGCCAGCTTCTCAGCCCCAGAGAGCTGCAGCGTGGTCCACGCGGTCCGCACGAGGCCAGGCTGTCTGCTAGGGAGGCCGGTTCAACCCTCCTCCTACCCCCAGGCCTGCAGGACAAGGGCCGGGAGCCGCCAGCCGCGAGGACCGCTTTTCACAAGGTCCGGCTGGGTTTCTGGAGACAAGGTCTCCGACAGGAAGGAAGGTGTGACCGCTCACCGTTCCACTCAGGCACAGCCGTCCAGTCCCTGTCCCAGGAGGGCCCTCCCCTTGGGCAGCCGGATGGGCAGAGGGGAGGCGGGGCTCGGCCTCTGGGAGAGGGATCCCACGGGCACACCTCAGGGCTGCGCCGCCCACAGCCCCGCCCAGGGCTCAGGCCTGAGGGCGGGCGGGGATTCTAAGCGGCCCCTCCCACCCGTTAGGACCCTTGACAGCACCCCACGGGCTCAGGGCCGGAAGCAGTTCCGGTCCCATGTGGAGCCGGGGATCCCAGCCCCCAGAGCACCGGGCAGTGGTCCAGGGCACAGCCGGCCTGGTGCCTCGGGGGACAGGTGTGAAGGTCCAGGTGGGGGCGGAGGCACAACACGTGGCCACGCTGAGCCGGGGGAGAAGGGCCGCCGGTGACTGGCCGTGGGGAGCCGCAGGGCAGGGGTGTGGGCGGGAATGGGGAGCGCTGGCCTGGGCGCAGCGCCCAGGGCTTGTCCGCCACGGTGCCCGCAGACACGTTCCTCTGGGCCTGGCTGGGTTTCGGAGGAGATCACAGAACACCGGGGGCATCTCAGCAGGAAGGCGTCCAGCCGCCCGGAGGGGCGGGTACGAGGCCTCGGGATCTGCTGAGCTGGTTCCAGAGGGACCCTCCCCGCTTCCCAGGAGCCGAGGGTCTCTTCTTACGGGACCTGCGTGAGGCCGCCGTCCTGGGCCGAGCCTGCGCAGGAAGCTGCTCCTTCCGGTCCAGCCTTGACGGACTCTGGGCCCCGGAGTCCCAGGAAGAGTCCTGTCCCGCAGCCCAGACACAGGGCGCAGAACGCCAAGGACCTGCCCTGGGCCAGGGCGCCCGCAGCACCTGGCAGCTCACAGGCCTGGCACTGCCGCCCCAGGAGGGCTACCTGCCCGGCAGAAGCAGGGCCCGAGCTGAGCCTTCTGGCTCCAAGATCCTAAGGGCCACCGGTCCCCACTGTCCCCCGGAACCTCAGCGAGGCCTGTGGGCTGGTGTCACCCATGCGGCCGGGAGGCAGGCGGCCGGGGTGGGGCGGTTTACAACGTCCCTGTTCCTTTCATCACCAGCAGGCGAGGCAGCGTGGGGCCCCCGCACGGTCCAGCCTGGAGTGGAACTTCGCAGGCAAAGGTCACGGAGGCGCCACGCTTCCGGGGAGCAGAGGCTGCTGCCCTGCAGGTCCCGGCCAGGCCCCCCGCCTTCCGGCCGAAGTTCAAGTCGCCCCCTTCCACCTGTGGAAACACGTGGTGTCCGGGCGTCCGGGACCCCGCGGCTCTGGCAGGTGAGAGCGGCCAGCGCAGAGCCGACGGCACCAGGCACAGGACCCGTAAACGCACCAGAAGCCACATCCCGCCGCGGGCTTGGCAGTGCCCACCTGCCACTTACATGACAGTCACCCGGACCGACGACACCTGTCCCCCCACCTGGCGAGGCTGCGGCTCCCCGGCTGCCGGCCCCTCAAAGGAAAAGCAAGTTCGCACATATTTTCAAATAGGCCCGTCCTGCCCTGCTCCCCCGCGGCCTCTGCGCCCTGAGCTGGAGGGGAAATGCCGCGGCCCCGCCCGGCCCGGGGCGCAGCAAGCACAGGACCGGCTCTCAGCTCGCCCCCCGCCCAGGAGTCCCGCAGCCCCGGCCCGGTCCAAACCCAAACGGCACCGGCTCCAAGATCAAGAAACGGCAAAACCAGAACAAATGCTTCAAGTCTCTACAGAGACTACCGTTACCTCCACGCCATTCATTGTTGGGTGTAATTTTCAAAACCGTTTCGTCACATTCGCGAGCTGTTCGCGGGGTGGGCTTTGCTCGCCTCGCAGGAGCCCCGTGCGCACAACACGTTCTCCAAAGCCGCCCACGCTGCTGAGCAGCAATCGCGGCCAAACAATCACGAGCAAAACGGCAAACACCCTCGTGGGAATTTTGCTGCAAACACGGGTGTTCCCGGTGCCGGGGCTCGGGCTCCCGGGGCCCCCACAGCCTCACCGCGACCTCGGGCGGCTCCGGGAGCGGATGGGGGCGCCTGGGCCACACCCACCGGGGATCGGGGACCCGCGGCGCCCGCGTCCCGAGATCTTCCCGGCCCAGAGCCCCCTCCCGTCTGGACTCGGGGACGGAAGCGGGGCGCCGGCCGTGACCCCGTGGGGGGCGCCACGCCCTCAGGGTGACGCCGAGTTTCTGCCGGGATCCGGGGTCTCCAGGGCGGAGGCCGGCGCAGGGGTGTCCCCGGTCGGGACGCACAGCCCCTCCGGGAGCCGCCCGCCCCGAGCGCACGCGCAGGCCGGACCCCGCCCCGGCCTCGGCTCCCGGCTCCCCGGCTCGGCGCACTGACCTCCGCGTCCCAGGCCGTCGGGTCAGCCCGGCCCGCGCACCCCGCCCCGCCCGGCGCACTGCGCATGTCAGGCCGCCCCTGCGCGGCTGGAACCAGATCCAACCGGCTGGACGGCGACGCCAGTGCGCACGCGCCGGCGTGTGGGCGTGGCCCCGGCGGTGGGCGGAGCCAGGTCCCCGCACGTGGGCGCCGGCTCCCAGACCCGGGCGGGTGCGGGGGCCGGGCAGGGAGGGTGCCGGCGGGCCCACCCCCACCCGCGGGCTCCCTCACTAACGAGGCGGTTCGGAAGGCGACGGAGGCCCGGGGCCACTGCTCGGTCCGCAGCTCAGTCTCGAAGTGGCAGACGCAGCCGGGGGTGGGGGGTGGGGGGTGGGCAGTTCCTGCTTTCAGCCTTCCCTGGCAGCTCCCCACACCGGAGACCGGAGACCCGAAATGCAACTGGTGCGGTGCCTTCGCGCCCCCCCCCCCCAGTCGCTCCCACCCTCCTGCACATACGGACACCCCATCCCGCAAGTCCACGCCTGCAGCAAAGGGCCCGAGGTCCCCAGAGCCCGCCCGCAGTCTCCTCCCCAGGGCCTCGGCACAACTCACCCTCCGCACTTCAGACCCAGGCCACCCCCCGCAGCTCAGGGCCCCTTCTCCCTTCCCCTACTGAGCCGCCTCCAACACCACGGTCCCCGCACGCCCCGCCCCCAGCAGCGACACAGCCCTCAGAGCTCGGGCTGATGTCCGGTGCCCCGGACCGGACCGTGCGCCCCACAGGGACAGGGGGCTGTTCACTGCACTGACGCTGCCCAGCAACAAGGCCCCAGGGAGGGCTCCGGGCACCCACGGGTGAGTCACACCTCTTTCCCGCCATAGGCACAGCTCTCCCTCTTCAGAGCCTGGGTGCCCGCCCCTACGGCAAGGCTGCACATCCATCCTATGGCCCCGGGATGACCGCACTCCAGCAGCCAGGAGCCCCCGGGCAGAGGTCGGGCTGCAGGATGCCCGCACTGGCGCTGCTGAGGGTGCTCGCGGGGCCCTTTCTTCCCTCTCCAGTGGGTGTGGGCTTCCTGCTTTGGGTGTGGGCGTTCCAACTTCCCGGCCTGATAAGGATCTCCAAGGTTTGGAGCCAAGACAGCGTCTTTTTGTGTTTTTCCCGCTACCGACAGAAATCCACAGAGGCTTGCTCAACCCTGGCGGGGGCGGGGGTGGGGTGGGGTGGGGGCAGGAAGGCCAGGGGCTGCGGAGGCCTGACCAGGGCTGGATGGCTGCGCGGGTAGGGCGGGCCGGTCTCCACAGTGGTCCCCGTGCTGGGCCAGCTCACAGCTTCCTGATTAATCCCTGGGATGCTGGCATCGCCCCCCTGTACAGACAAGGCTGAGACTGGGAAGTTATGGTTTCTGAGGTCGCTGGTTCATGGAGTGAAGTCTGCTCTGGGTCTGCACGCTGACCGCTGCCTTCCACGGCCGGCCCTGGACCCCAGGTGCACAGGCCAGAGGCGCTGGCTGAGGACACACGGGCGGGACACGGCTCAGCAGGCTCTCCCGCATGCTCCCAGCCACCCCGTCACCCACACTTTGCAGAGGAGGAAATCGAGGCTCAGAGGGTGTGAAGTGCGCCAGGTCTACCTACGCCCGATGCAGTGTTTCCCTCTGACCTGGGACCAGCCTGCAGGCCCCACACCAAGACACTGGCCACCCACTGCAGCCGGGGGTTTCAGTACAGGGCCCCCCGGGAATGGGACCTCACACAGCTGGTGGCGTGACCGAGAGGCCTACCGCGTGAACCTGGAGGCAGCACTGCGTCCACCCCGGGGGAACTGAGACCGTAGAACCCACACACTGCACATTCTCTCAGCAGCTCCTGGACAGGAAGAGTGGGTACATGACGGGGACCCGTACCCATTGCCGAACCCCCAGTGTGACAGTCAGGAGGTGGGGTGATGGGGCGATCAGGTCACGGGGGCCTCCTAGATGGGATTAGCGCCCTGTAAGCGGAGGCCCCTGCCACCAG
The DNA here is from genome assembly GCF_963259705.1 of Myotis daubentonii. NCBI lineage: Eukaryota > Metazoa > Chordata > Mammalia > Chiroptera > Vespertilionidae > Myotis > Myotis daubentonii. The sequence continues at coordinate 111,166,994 of NC_081844.1, read as the reverse complement.
GGTGTCCTCCCCTGGAGAGGACACAGCGAGAAGACGGCCGCCGAGGAACCAGGAAGGGCCCTCAGTGGACTGGGACCCGCTGGCGCCTTGGCGCTGGGCCAGCCTCCATGATGTGAGGCTCGGTCATGGCAGCCTGCAGGCAGACACTGCGGCAGCAAGGAGGCTGCAGTATTGGGAGAAACCCAGGCAGGTCAGACAGAGAGCAGGGTTATTTGCAGTTTGTAATTTAAAATGGTTGTGGGGGGATGGAGGTCAAGGAAAACGGTGCCAGGAAGGTGACACCTGAGTAGAGACTGGAGGTAAGGGCGCAGCCAGGCTGTTTGGGAGAGAAGTGTCCAGAAAGAGGGAACAGCTGCCACCCAGGTCCTGGGGAGGGCGCTGAGGCCGAGGAGCCAGGGTGGCTGGGGACCTGCGGGCCCTGGGGCGAGAGCAGCCTGGCGTCTGGAAGCACCAGGTGCCGCCGCCGATCTTTCCCAGAGGCCATGAGAGTGAGCTTTCCACGACCGGCACTGTGCCCCGAGAGGAGAGGTCAGCAGGCAGGCAGATGTTGTCGCTGCCGGCCACACGGCCCCGGGGGCAGCTCTGCTGGCCCAGCTAGAACCTGCCACCAGGTGTGCCGGCCACACGGCCCCTGAGGCAGCTCTGCTGGCCCAGCTAGAACCTGCACCAGGTCTCACATGAGGCCACGTGCTCAGGACACAGGCTGAGACCCAGCCTGGGCCCTCCCTGTGTGACTAATGGACGATCTGCTTCCCCAGAGGACAGAGCAGTGCTGGCAGGACCAGGGGGACAGCACTGGAAAGGGGGGGGCGGTGCAGAGGGACGGCAGGGAGGCGGCTGCACAACAAAGCGCTGACCTGCTGACCACGCAGGAACACAGCCCAGCCTGGGGCTGACCGCGCGCCCCGGCAGGGCCTCTGTCTGTTACAGCCCTCCCTCCACACTTTATCAAAGTTCACACCTTACGGGGGCACAGAGGTCAAACCACACTCAGCGAACTCATCCGTCAGCTTCCTTGTCCCTGACCCACATGCCACACAGGACCCAATCCACAGGCAAGCGCCTAGGACTGCAAGGGGCCCCTTCAGGACACCTGCCTGCCTTCCAGCCAGGGCACCCTCAGGCCCTCAGAGGCAGCCCTCCCAGCCCCCATGAGGTGGGTCCGGGAGCCATCAGTACTCCGTCCCCTCCGCCGACCGGGGCGGAGTCTCCCTTCTCCCTGCAGAGCTTGGCGCACAATGAGGGCACCCCGTCCCCAGCAAGGTAGGGGACGCCAGCTCCACGTGGTTTTAAAAAACAACACCAGACCGATTGCTTCTCGAACCCCAGAATAGGTTCAGCTTCACGGGCCTCCCACAGCCCAGTCCCTGTGCCCAGGCGGTGGAGCTGTCCCCAAAGTCATGGGGCTCCCATGGGAGCTGCCCGAGCAGGGGGGGCAGCTCTGCACGCCTGGCGGACACAGACCCTGCCGTCTCCCTGTGCAGACCAGGTGGTCGGGTCGGGGAGCCCCGAGGGCCAAGTGGCTGTCCCCACAGGACACCCCGCGGGCAGGGCTGGGCCGGCCTGGCATCCCGGACCTCTAACGGGAGGCCATTCGCACAGGAGAGGGCGCTGTGATCCAGGCGCATTGCCAGGAGACCCTGACCCCGAGAGCCAAGACCACCTGGTTCAAACCTCGCTCGCTACCTCTCTGTGACCTGGGGCAAGTTGCTCCACATTTCTGAGGCTCAAGGTCATTGGGACAGTGAGGAGGACACTCATTGAGGCCACAGTCCCCCTCCCCTGTAACCTCCCTAGAGCCAGGGGCTGCGTCTAATCGTCTAATCGAGTGTCTTCTTTTCAGGGGCCCCGTAGGGTGCCGGCGGTGATGTGAGTGGCGTCTCCGAGGGGCGATGGGGGATCTGCCCGGAGAGGCGGTCCCGATGCGAGGACCGTCCTCCCCGCCCGCACTGGCCGGGCCTGGTCTCGGCCCCGGGGCCATGCGGCCACCCACGCTGGTGCTGGCGGAGGGGCCAGCCAGGTCACAACAGAGCCGCAGGCACGCGGCCCGCGGGCCTCAGAGAGGAAGGCTCGGCCTCCCGCAGCCCGTCCGACCCGCTGACCCCGCCCCCTCCAGGCCGGCCCCGCAGTAAACCCGGGTTACGTCCCGCCCCCCGCACGCTGGGGTTTCCAGAAGGAACTGTCCCCGGGGCCTGGGCCCGAAGGTGCTGCCGCGGCCCCGCTCCGCGGGAATCAGCCTCTAATGACCGCGCGGGCGAACAAGGCGCTGCCTCTGCGCGGCCTCCCGGGCGAGCGGCGTACAAAGAGGCTCCTGCGCCCGGGCGCGGACGGAAACGCCGGGAAGCCGCGCAGGTGCTCGCCAGGCGCAGGTCCCGCGTCCGCTCGGCTGACCCCAGGTCGCGGGAGGGCCCGGCCGTCCGGCCAGCGGTCCCGGGCCGCGCGGGGCGGGGCCACGCCGGGGGCGGGGCGACGGCGGTCACGTGTGTACACAGGCCCCGCGCGGCGTGCGCGCCGTGAGCCCTGACCGCCCGCCCGCGGCGACTGCGCGGCCCAGAGAGCCGGTGAGTGGGCACCGACGCGGGGTCCGAGGGGCCGGGCGCTCTCGGGGGCGGCGCGCGGGGCTGCGCCCCGTCTGGCCGGGGGCTGCGCTCGGACTCGGGTCCCCGGGCCCCGCCCTGCGCTGTCCCCTGGGGGTGGGGGCGCTGTGCCCGCGCAGGGCACTGTCCCGGGGGTGGGGCGCTGTCCCCTGGGGGTGGGGGCGCTGTGCCCGCGCAGGGCACTGTCCCTGAGCCGGACAGTGTTTTGGGGGCGGCGCTGTGCCCGCGCAGGGCACCGTCCCGGGGGGGGGGGTGGGGCGCTGAGCCGCTGAGCCGGGAGGGCAGCCAGGCCGGGCAGCCCCGGGCAGGGTCAGTCACCTTCCCAGGCAGCTGAGCGGAGGCACCACATGTCCCAGGGACTGACCAGGCCCTCTGGGTCCCGTGGTCACAGCTCTGTCCTTTGGTGATTACAACATCTCAGCGCGTTCTGAGCCACGGCTGATGGGAGATAGTCTGTGGCTAACTGGCTGGGCTCCTGGAGAAGGTCACCCCTGGGCTCGGACAGGCTCCTGGGGTCAGAGGGGGCCTCGCGCTGGCGCCCCTTCTGGGTGGTCCTGTCACAGCTGCGCCGCCCCTTCCCAGGGTGACCCTCACTGGGTGCCGTCTGCTCTGCAGACCTCGGCATCCCGTCGCCACCTTTTCTGTTGCTTCACTTTGTCCTTCCGATTCCGCACCGAGTGAGGTCACATGGCCTGTCTTTCCCTGACGTGTCACCGAGCACAATACCCTCTGGGTCCGTCCATCTGGTCGCAAACGGCGAGATTTCTTTTTTGTGGCCAAGTGATGTCCTGTGTGCATGGGGCAGACTGGGCTCAGCGGCGGACCTGGCTGCCTCCCTCTGTGTCCACAGCTTTTTATCCGCTCGCTGCGCCCTGCCACCTGTAAACAACCAGCTCCCTATCTTAAGCAACCAGCAGCCGGCCTCCTCCCCGCTATCTCCCCATCTGGCCGAGGCCAGCGTTCACTCACGGGGCAAGAAGCTGGCTCTACTGCACCGCCCCCCCCCCCCCCCCCATGTTCCCAGGCTGTGTCCTCACGGGGCCCAGTGGGCACCGCCGACGGCGAAGAGGCACTACTACTAATAAGCTCTCCAGCCAGGGCCTCAGGCAGCTTCCTGGGGACCAGGCCTCGGAAGATAACCAGCCTTTAACAACCACGGCGCTATTCTGCGAGTGCCGACTGCCCAGGCGGGAAGCCACACATGGCCGAGGGCGGTGGGCTCAGGCCCGACCAATGGTGTCCTGCCTCCCTAGTGAGTGGGGGGGACACCCTGAGCACAGGGGACATGGCTTGGGGGGGATGTAAACATGGACACTGACCTGCCCTCCCTGTAGCTCAAAGCCCCTGTGGGCTGAGGGTGAGAGAAAGGCAGGCACGGCCACCGGTGGGGTTTAGGTCACAGTGTGCACACGGGCTGTGTCTAGGAGACAATGGAAAATGATAGCCGCGCAGAGACCACAGGGACTAGGCCTGTGCAATTCATGGCGGAGGAGGGACCGCTGCTCCATCTCACAGCCTAGGCCCTAGGGCAGTGACGGCGAACCTTCTGAGCTCGGCGTGTCAGCATTTTGAAAAACCCTAACTTAACTCTGGTGCCGTGTCACATATAGAAATTTTTTGATATTTGCAACCATAGTAAAACAAAGACATATTTTTGATGTTTATTTTATATACTTAAATGCCATTTAACAAAGAAAAATAAACCAAAAAAATGAGTTCGCACGTCACCTCTGACACCCGTGTCATCGGTTCGCCATCACTGCCCTAGGGGATGCTGGGACTCCCGACAAAATAGCTGCCACCCGCCGTGTCTTGGGGGCGGGAGGCGTGACCTCCCGGAGACTGGCCGCCGTGTGAGTGCACCCCAGTCGCGCTCCTGTCATAGGCTGCGCCTCCCACAGTTCCTCTTGCCGCCGCGGGCTCCTCAGCTGCGCAGGTTCCACAAGCAGAGGCTCAGTGCGGAGGAGGAGGGGGACCTTCTCATTTGAGTTGCCAAAATGCGATGCTGCTGGGTCTCCATGTGCAGCAGAGCCCCTCCGGCCCCTCCTCCCACACGCGCCGCAGGGCCTGCCAGGAGCTGCGGGCTGAGGAAGCCACGGCCACGGATGGAAATAACTGGCTGCTCCTCCTCCGAGAGCAGTGGCGATAGGATCTGTGGGCCGAGCCCTTCCCCAGGTAAGAGCACACCTGGTTCAGGGCCGCCGGCGGAGCGAGTGAAATGCGACGCGCTGTGCTCGGCCTGGCCTGGCCCTTGGAGCCAGCCTCTTTGTGTTTCCGGTTTCCCGTGGTCTGGTGTACCTGGAGGGAGTAGCAGCCTCAAACCAAGTTACTCAGGTAACAGAAAAGCCCAACTAACCAGTCTCCATAAACAAAGAGCGTGTGTCCTGCTTCTCCAAGGAGAGGGGCCGTGGCCGCGCAGGCACCCGCTGGCCAGGACCCTGCTGCGGTCTCCTCCACGCCCTCCCCGAGGCAGCCAGGGGCCGTGCTCCCTGGAGAGAGGCGGCTCCATTTGTGCACCTGACCAGGTTGCCGGGTTCATTCTCGCCACTCGGCAATTTGGAACCGTAAAGAGCAAAAGGCTGCCACTTCCAAACAACCCATCTCTATAACGAGCCGTTTCCCGTCACCCCCAGAAGGCACCGGCTGCGAGGGGATCAGGGCGCAAGCACCCGACCAGCTGGTTACCTGTGGCTACGCTTCTGCCAGGGTGCAGAGGAAACACGCTCAGGAGTCCCTTTCACAGCATTTTGTCCCAGAACACTGGTGGGAGGGTGAGTCCCAGCCGAGCTCCTGCCCACTCCGGACGCACTGCCCAGCCTGGCCTCGACCCCACTCTGGGTCTCTGAAGGCTCAAAGGTCACGCCACTCGCGGGACCACAGAGCTCTCCCCGCCTCCCCCTTCCAGTCAGCGCGTCTGCCTCCGTGGGGAAAGCCTTTCACGCCACCGGAAGCATCTCTTGGCAGATGGAGCCAGCCGACTGCAGGTCTCAACCAAGAAAGCGCCCCCTTCAGAGCTCTGGTGGTGGGAAGAGGACTCGGCAGGTGGGGCCGGTGGAGGCGGGCAGAGGCCAGGTGCGGAGGCCTGCTGGGCCGAGCTTCAAGGGCGAGTCTGGTGGTCAAGGGGCAGCGAGGAAGGGCACCTAGGCCAGCAGTCTGTGTGTGGACAGCAGTGACTGTGAGCGGCCAGGCTGCGGGCCCAGCGCGGAGCACCTGGGCGCAGGACAGCGCCTCTGACTCGGAGCAGGGGAAGGTGAGGTCGCGCTGGGGGAGCGGGACGGCTCGAGGCTGGCCTTGTGTGTACAAGATTCCTGGGAGGCCCCTGCTCCCTGCCATCGGCCCAGTTACTTCCCCAGTTGCTGCTCTGACCATGCCAGCATCCTGTTTCCATGGAGATCACGACTGACGCTGGTCCTGGCTTCAGCAAAGTTCCCTTTGGTTGCTATGGACATGCACTGGGCTGCGGGTTGCAAGTCTGGGTCTTCAAAAGGCCCAGGAAGAGGGAGGCCAGGGCTCCCTCTGTGCCAGACACCAGCCCAACTGGCCTGTGGTCCCTGCAGTGTCGGTTGTCATAGTTACGAACCTGCGCTTTCCACCTCTCCAGTCCCCATTCCTGGGGCAGCTGTGAATACAGTGAGGAGCTCGGGACGAGGGCCACCTCAGGAAAGCCCTGACTCGACCAGACCCACAGCCAGGCCTCTGCCGTCTGCCGGCGCAGCGGGGCCCCAGCATGCCCTTCTCGGGGTGCTCTCCCAGGAGGACTTGCACGTGGCTGTGACGGCCTCACGCCCTCACCCCTCCCTCCCTGGTTTTCTCTTCGCACGTGTCAGCGAACAGGACCCTGAGTCCCCCCCACCCAGCTGCCTGTGGGGAAGATCTGGGGAGGGGGTCCGCACCCTCCTCACCCGGACACCAGGGACGGCCAGGCACCCTGTGCTCTGCATGCTGCGCTGATCAAGCCACTGGGCGCTCTGCGGCCTGCGCAGCAGCCTCGGTCACCGGGAGCCCTGTTCAGAGCTCCCTCACACGGGGGACGCGCCGGCCAGGGCAGAGGGCTCGCTGGGAGCTGCCTTCTCGCTCCGGAGAGGACAGTGCTGCCACCTCTTGCCCCACCCCAGGACGGGGGAGGCTGCTGTCCGAGGTGCCCGCGTGGTCTTTTGGGACTCAGGTGCTGGGCAGAGCCTGTGTGGCCTGTCCGGTCCCGCAGGGCCTTTCAGCCGCACGCGGACTCGCTGTGGCCGCCACCGCCGCCGCCGTGGGAGCCCGGCCTCAGTGTCCGACAGGCCCCCAAAGGGGCAGCGCGCTCAGGCCTGCGGGTGCCCAAGAGAAGAACCCACAGACGCAGAAGCACCTGCTAGGCCCAGGCAGAGCGGGGGCACCTGGACCCGCCTCCACAGACCTCCAGGCCAGCAGGGAGAGCGGCCAGTGCAGCCTGCTCTGGAGTCACACACCTCCAGCCTGCGCCCAGAGCACCGAGGACCCGGCAAGAGCCCGCCACCAGCCCAGGAGGGAGCGCGGCCGAAGGCACCTGCTGCACCGGCGGCCCTGGGCGGAGGCCTGGCCGGCCAGCACAGCGCCTTGAGGACTGGGTGGTGGGGTGCGGGCGGCCTTGGAGGAGCCCCCTTCAGCTGGTGACAGGCAGTCCCACCGAGGCTCCGGGAGGCCTTAGGGACTGGACGGGACAGGACCTCCAGCGATGCTCAGAGAAGCCATGCCTGGTGCCGTGGCCGCTCGCCTGGTCCCCGGTCGGTGTGGCCGGGATGGCGGCCCGAGGCCACCGCTCCACAGTAGAGAGGCCGTGGGCAGCGCCCGGCATCGGGGACACAGCTGGCCTCGCCACCTCGGCCTGGCCTTCCCTCTGGCCCAGAGGAACTGACCACAGCTCTGATTCCTTTAAAGATTCCCAAGCCCCATGGCCCCCTGGCAGCTTGGGCAGGGAGGGCGAGTGCGTTCTCATTCCTCACGAAGAGGAGCCCCCGCGGGTGGCAGCACCCTCCTGCAGGGCGGCCGCCCTTCCTTCCCCCCATGAAGACGGGACATGCCCCATGGCAGCACAGACACTTCCTGTGTCCTGCCCCCACGGAGAGAGGTGGGGAAGGGACCCGGACCAGCAGGAGGGAGAGGCCAGGGATAGAGCCAGGGCCATGGGCCTGGGGTGCACGCTGCATTGACAGACGGCAGGCTGCCTTTCCCAGTGTCTCATGGGACACGGGCGTGGACGAGGCTGCCACTGCACGTGGGCGCCAGTCCTAAGAATTGTGGGGGAGGGTTTCAGGGAGTGGGCGGGTCAGTGACAAGAATGGGAAGAAGGTGGCCCAACCGGCCAGTGAGTCTGGAGGTGACCTGCAGAGGCAGTAGCCAGAGGTGGGGCAGCACCGAGGGCCTGGCCTGGTCGGAGGAGGGAGAGGGGGCAGGAGCAGGCCTGTTCTTAAGGCTGGGCCGGCGCGCCACCGGAGCCCTCTCAACCAGAGCCCTTCAGCTGAGGGCTGGCAGGACGCCGGCTGGCACAGGGAGGCGCTCTGCAGAAGCGCCCGCGGCTGGAGGGAGCCGCCCCCTCTCTCCTGTCCGGTCAGGGGACCAAGAAGCAGAGAGGCCCTTCCAGGAGCCGGGTCTGCACCGCTGAGTTGTGAGTTCCTGTCTCAGGAAGGAACAGGCTGGATACCTGGAATCCGGCTGCTGCCTCCGAGGCCTGTGCCTGAGGGGAGGGGGGAGGGGGGACAGAGGGGGAGGGGCCGAGCATTGTTGCCAGGGAGCTCCTTCCTGGACTCACAGAACCAGACCCAGGAGGGAAGGGGAGTGACTGCAGGGAAATGGGGGCCAGAGGGGTGGGGCCAAGTCCTGCCAGAGGCGCCAGGGCCGTGGGGGACCCTGCCCCCACCCCGCGAGCTCACAGGGTAAGGGTGAGAGGTCTGCACTCTAGAACGTGCCAGACGCCTGTTCACACCTGGGGGGACCAGGGACCCCGCCACACCGCCCATGGGAAACACCTGAAAGCGAGCGGGCACCGGGCCCGAACCTGCACCTGAAGCCAGTCCCTCCCCTCCGGCTGGTGCGGGAGGCCACACGGGCGGGCGGGATGCTTACGCGCTGCCAGCAGCACGCACGCGGCCTGTCTGCTCGGAAGCCCAGCGCACAGTCCCCGCCTGTCCCCCTGGCTTCCAGGAAATTCTCTACGGATTTTATTTCACGTGACCATTTCCCAAGAACCAGCCGGTCTGGGCCAAACCGACGCTTGCTCGAGGCCAGCCACTGCTGCGGGGTGCAGTCCCTGTGCCGTGGCTGGGGTGGGGGGGCAGGCGGGCCTGCAGGCTGTGCTGCTGCCTCCTGGCTCTGTGCCCCGCCCACCCCAGGGACAGCACTGACCCAAGGCCCAGCGTGCGTCCCAGAAGGTACACCTGTGTCCTGAGTTTCTGCCCAAATGTCTGCTCGGTTCACTTCAGGTGAGAGGAGCTCCTCGCCGTGTGAGCCCCACACACGGGCTGGGGCGTGCGGGCCGCCCGCAGTGGGGACAGAGCCGTGCACACAGCCTGGGGGGGGGGGGGGCCGCAGACCTGCCAGGGGAGCAGGGGCTGCTGCGAGGAGACGGTGGCCCGGCGCTCAGAACATGAGCACGGACAGGGCAGGTGAGGGCAGGAAGCGGGCAGTGGAGGCCTGAGAAGGGCCAGCCTTGTGGGACCAAGAGGGCATCTCTTGGTCTGTGACCTGGCAGCGGACCCCCAGGGACAGACGCCACCTGTTCCAGTGACAGTGGGCGCCTGCCTCCCAGAGGCTGTGGCCCCACCTCCTGCCCCCACGGTGACGCGGGACAGGTGGGAACACCCTGGTAGACTCCAGGGGCCCTGGGGCGTGCAGCTCGGCAAGGCCGGGACGGCTGGGGTGGCCGCAGGAAGGCAGTGTTTGCTGGGGACGGGAACAGCGAGGTCAGGTGGACAAACCCCACACCCATGCTCCTGGCTCAGCAGGAGCCTTGAGAGGGAGGGGGCACCAGGACAGGAGACAGCGTTCACATACCTGCGCGTGTGCTCACAGCCTCGCTGGGGAATGGGAGAAGGGAAACTGCGGGAGGCAGCTGAAGGGTGCCGCGCCCAGCTCCTCCCGCAGCGTGTGAAGAGCCAAGCTTCCCGAGCTGTGCCAGAGGCGCCAGGGGCCGTGGGGGACCCTGCCTGGTGCACCTGCCCCCCTGGAATCCAGCCCCGCAGGCCGAGGAGCACACTGTGGACAGTGACGTGACCGCACGTGTGGGCAGAGCGGGGTTGCCCAGCGTTTTCGTTACCACCTGCACCCACCTCCTTGGGCTGCTGGGAGGCGCTCACCAGGCTGTTAGGACATTGCCACAAACTCGGTGTCCCTCCCACCTACCCCATGGCGCTCAGAGGGCGTGGGGGCGCCGACTCCTGCACCCCCCTCCCTCCCCACCACGGGTGGGGCCTCCCCGCTGCTCACTGCTGAGCCTCAGCCTCCGGCACGGTGGTGGGGCGTGGCAGACACGGGAAAGGTTTGTGGGACCTGCTACAGGACGGGCTCCGGACCCACAGGCGGCAGAGCCCTTTGTCCATGGCACCCAGGGGGGCAGTGCCCCCGGCAGGGCTGACTGTGCCTGTGCCTGAGCCTGGGACACGAGTGTTGCTGAGAGGCCCTCACCTGGCCTGCGAGCACTGGTGCTTGGGCCAAACTACATCGGGTCGTAAGTTTTTCCTGCTCTTCCTGCCAGTTCTCTCCGATGCCAGTGCCGAGCCCACCCAGGCCTCCCATGCACTGGACGACAGGCCACCCGGACCGGACATGCACGGCCCGAGACGCGGGAGGACAGGGCCAGGCTCCCACGGGCGACGTCACCTGAGCCCCGCCCCCTGCAGGTCCCTCAGGTCTCCAGCCCCTGGTGCGGGCATCTCCCAGAGCAGCGCTTCCTACTCTCCCTGAGGCTCAGGCTCACCGTGACCCTGCACCAGCGCCCAGCGCCTCTGCCCGCCCTCGGGCTGCTTGTGCGGCGTCCTGTGCTACCCAGGCACCGTGAGACAGGGAATGCGGGCAGAGGGACTGTCGATCCCCACGCGTGTGGGGAAGAGCCCAGGTTCAGGCCAGAGGGCCGGCTGTGTCCTCCCCGGCCCAGAGGCTGCGCCCTCACTCAGTCCATCGCTCAGTCCCTGCTCCCCTGGCAGGCGGCTTTGGAGCGGGAGGGGCTGATGAGGCTGAGCTGGCGCGGGAGCCAGGCCTCAGGCAGGCCCTCCCTCCCCTGGGGGCGCCCTGGCTGGGCCACCAGCGTCTGAGGGCGCTTTGTGTTCATCTCACTTTCCAGTCACAGCTGGGCGAAGGGCAGGGGCAGGACTGCGCAGAGGCCCGAAGGCTCCGGCCCAGGTCAGCAGGGGCTGCAGGGCGTCCGTCCTGGGGGAGAGGCCCTGACTGCCAGCCACTGTGTGGTGAGCCGGTGGGGCCGCAGCCCCAGAGCAGCCGGGGTAAATGGCCCGGGGCTCAGCCTCCTCAGGGATGGGCCTGTGGCCACGAGCTTCCCTGCAGCGCTGGCCTTCCTAGCCTGGCCCTCAGGCTCTGGGTAGCACCTGCGGCGACACTTGACTTTCATGGAGCTTCCTTGTTAGAAAGCCCAGCTCTCTGGGGACCTACGGGCCTGGGGCTCTGGCTCCGGGTGACGACTAACCTCCCTGCTCTCCCCACAGCCAGCTGCCCCAGCACCATGTGGAGCTGCGGTCCGCTCAACGGCACGGGTCGGGGCGAGGACCAGCCCCTCTGCCAGCACGCCCAGCTGGTGCTGTCCGCCTTCTCCCTGCTCTACCTGGCGGTCGGCGTGCCCGTGGGCCTGGGCTACAACGCGCTGCTGGTGCTGGCGAACCTGCAGGACCAGGGCAGCATGACCATGCCCGACGTCTACTTCGTGAACATGGCCGTGGCCGGCCTGGTGCTCAGCGCCCTGGCGCCCGCGCACCTGCTGGGCCCCAGCGCCTCCGGGTGGGCCCTGTGGGGCTTCAGCAGCGAGGCCCACGTGACGCTGCTGGTCCTGTTCAACGTCTGCTCCCTGGTGACCATGTACTCCACGGCCCTGCTCAGCCTCGACTACTACATCGAGCGGGCGCTGCCCCGCACCTACATGTCCAGCGTCTACAACAGCCGGCACGTGTGCGGCTTCGTCTGGGGCGGCGCCCTGCTCACCAGCTTCTCCTCCCTGCTCTTCTACATCTGCAGCCACGTGGCGGCCCGGATCGTCGAGTGCGCCAAGATGCAGCACCCGGAGGCCGCCGACGCCATCCTGGTGTTCATCGGGTACCTGGTGCCCGGCCTGGCTGTGCTCTACGCCCTCGTGCTCATCTCCCGGATCCGCAAGGAGGACACGCCCCTCGACCAGGACTCGGGGAGGCTGGACCCCTCGGTGCACAGGCTCCTGGTGGCCACCGTGTGCACACAGTTTGGGCTCTGGACGCCGCACTACCTGACCCTCCTGGGGCACACGTCGCTGGCCCTGCGCGGGGGGGCGGTGGCCGGGCAGCACCCGGGGACACTGCTCTTCGCGAAGGACCTGTCCCGGGGCCTGGCCTTCTCCAGCAGCGCCGTGACGCCGCTGCTGTACCGCTGCATCAACAAGAGCTTCCCCGGCAAGCTGCGCCGGCTGGCCAAGAAGATGCCCTGCGGGCGCCAGAGCTGCCCCGCGGACCAGGCAGGGGTCCAGCAGGTGCTGGCGTAGACGGCCAGCAGCACGGACCAGCCAGAGGCGCCGCTGGTGCACAGCCTGCGGGCTCAGTGCATGCCCACCGACCGGGTCTGAGCCCGGGGGAGGAGGGGCCGGCGCTCAGCCAGTCACAGCACTTTGCCACCTGTAGCTCTGTCGCCGTCCCCGCAGGGAAGCGCCGAGGCGAGAACACACCACAGTACAGGCCAGGGCTCTGGACCAGGGGCCTGTGCGGAGGGGAGCCGCGCTCAGGCCGGCTCCTGGAGGCGGCGTCCCCCCAGCGCCCTCCCACGGGCTTCACGAATGCAGTGACGGAAATGAAAGCCAGTATTTACACTCTGTGTTGCTGGAGTGCTTGACCCCCGCCTTAGGTTTATAAAGATGCTTGAAAGAAAAGCCACGGAGCATTCCAATGAAGGACACAGGACACAGCACAGACGTGGATGGGGCGCAGCCGGGGCCACCACAGGGTCCTGTCGAGGGCGAGGCCAGGCGTGCGTGTCCCACGTGGGACTGTGACCCGCTGGGGCCCGGGACTGAGCGCCTGGTCTGGAGGCTGGGACGGCAGGTGACCTCGCTCCCGAGCACAGACCTTGGCCCCCACGCTGCCGCCGCCACCGGCCGCCAGGTCCGCGTCAGTGGACGCTGCGTGACCGGAGTGAGGCTGGCCTACTTTCGAGAAGTGGCTGCATGGGGTCGGAGGAAAGCGGGGTTCACCCTCCTCCTGCCTCCATCCAGGCTGTTCTGTAAGCAGCCACTTTGCACTTGACGGCCCCCCCGTCGCCGCCCCCAAGTCCTTACGACAGAATCCAGGCTCGTAACCCTCTGATGCCAGTTTCGAAACCCAAAAGCCTATGAACAGGAAGATTTTTCAAGCTTGCAGAAAATTCATTTGGTAGCAAACCCTGACGTGAGTGGTGCCGTGTCTTTGGGAGGAAACAGTGACCGACGCTGGGTTGCCCCTCCCGTGCTGACAGCCTGGAGACGCGGCCCGCAGACAGGTGTGTCCAGGGTAGTGCAGAGCGTGCCTGCCTGCCCAAGAAGTGCCAGGACCCCGGCCCCAGTCCTTCCACACCAGGCACAGCCTGTGCCCCGCCCAGGCCTGCAGGTGCCGCAGGCCAACCCCACCCCCTCCAGCCTAGGCACCAGGGCTGCACGAGGGGCCCGTCATGGCTCCACCCGGGGACCCGGTGGAGTGAGTGCGGCTGTGGCGGCGCTCCCCTCCCCTGCGCGCGCGCTGCTGCTGCTGCGGCTCAGTCTGCAGGCTCCAGGCCAAGGCCATGGGCCCCGGCACAGCGGGCCCTGGTCAGGGAGGCGGTCGGTATAAATAAAAGCCCCTCCTGGTCTGTCTCCCCTGCTCCCGCGCAGGAGCCCTGGGCCAGGGGATCCTGAGTGCCTAGCGTCTGCCCACAGCCCTGCCCTGCAGCCCAGCTGCTCTTCCCCAAACAGGGTAGGGCGCCTCAAATCACGTTTTTCAATGTCATTTCTCAGTGGTTTTGGCTACTACCTGGCTCGTTCCTGGGGGCCTCCTGGGAGCCTGGGCGGGCTGCTGGCTCTGTCCCAAAGCCCACGCGCTGGAGTGTCCGCGGCGCTGAGAGCTCTTCCTGGTGGGGCACCAGCCCGCGGCAGACTGGGCCCCGCGGCAGACCCTCCCCTCTCACAGGGACCCTCTCCACTGCTCTCCTGGGCACCAGGAGAGACCTCACCTTCTCCGCCCCGCCCCCGCCTGCTGCCCACCCACCCTGCACACCTGGATGACCTGCAGGCCCACCTGCCCTTCTTCCGGAAGGTCTGACCCGCGCTGTTGCCAAAGAATGGGAGGAATTGAGCTGCGCAGAGGAGAGCGAGGAGCTACTGGGAGTAGCCAACAGAGTGTGCACTCAGTCCTGCTTTCTTAACTGACCAGCCCTATGTGTGAGTTTGCACGATGCCAGGATACAAGCTCTCACTTTACGCCCAAGGTCACTCATTCTACCAGCACTTCTTGACTATTGTAATTTTTAAGTTAATTATCTTTCTTTTGTTCACAAAAACTCATCTACCTTGTCATGCTTCACAAGAAGTTATACTGCATGTCAAGCTCTTGAATTTAAAATCAGTTGGAATTGGAGGCTTCCTCATTTGTAAGCTGTGACAGCTGCCCCGGGGGCCACACCATCTGCCTGAAGTTCTATGTATTTGAGAAACTGCTGAGGAAAGTCCCACACGTCGGGAGGCTATTAAATTATTTGATACTTATTCTCCAGCCTCTGAACGCTCAGATCTGTGTCTCCGCGGTCAGGCGACGTATCTGAGAGGACACAGCTGGCGCTTCGCCTCCTGCCGTCCGGTCACCCTGCTGGCTCTTTCTGTGGGTCCTTCCCTCCCGGCAGCTGGCCAGAGGCCTGCGGCTCTCCGTGGAGCAGACCTGGGGGCATCCCGGGGGCTCCAGCTAGCTGCCTCCGGTGCCTCCGGCCAGCATGGGAGCCCCATGTCCCCCTGCAAGGGGCCGGTCTCACCAGCGCCCTCCGTCACTGCACACAGTAAGCACTCAGGACACTGGAGATTGGATGAGCCAGTGAAGAGCGACGCAGTGATTTTAACATTCCCGCCGTATGTTACTAACGAATATGCAGCCCTGGCCGGGGGCGCGGCTGACTGGAGTGTTGTCCTGAACACCAAAAGGTTGCGGGCTCGACCCCCAGGAGAGGTGTGTATAGGAGGCAACCCACTGATGTTTCTCTCTCCCCCCTCCCTTCCTCTCTCTCTAAAAATCAATTGAAAGAAAAAAGCAACACATGAGGCGCCAAGGCTGCACGAGAGGAGTGCGTGGCACCATGTTCCACGTGCGGCCGGAGGGGGGGGGTCGTGTCCTGAGGGATTCCTAGGCCCCAGGGACCTCTGCTGCTCACAGGAGACAGGGCCACGGAGCAGGTGACCAAGTCTGTGCTCCAGAACCAGCCGGGGGTCCCCACAGGCACAGGGGCCTCAGAGAGCTGCGGGCGCAGGAACCAGCGGCCAGCGCTGCACTGTGGCCCAGGGAGGGAGGGAGGGTGGGAACCTGGAAACAAGAACGCTCACTGCTGCAGCACCAGCGTGCGCACCTGGAAGTCCTAAGCAGGAGTGACTCGGACACGCCTTCCAGGGTGGCCGCTTGCAGCTGAGCAGGCACGTGTGCAGAGCTCCCCGCAGTGGCCGCCGACGGACCTGCCTCAGGGCAGAGGAGCCAGCGAGACCCCAGAGTCAGAGGGAGCCCCCCGCACGCCCCCCCACCCCCGGCTCCGGAGGGAGGAACTGGGTCTGTGCCATGACAGGAGGCTGCTAACAGGCTCCTAGCTGCCAATGTGGCGACCACAGCTCAGGCCATAACCCCATGACCTCAGGAAGCGATCGCCCTACCCCCCAGCCAGTGGAGAGCAAAGGGCGCCCCCCCCCACGTGTTCCCAGCAACTGGGACGCGAGTGTCCTTCAGAAACTGTCCCCTGTGGACACAGCCAGATCCTCCTGGCTCGCAGAGGCCACATTGAATTCTGCTTTTACAATCACACCCAGAGCCGCAGGGAGAAACACTCAGGATACCTGGTGCAGCTCTGCATGCGTGCACACACACGCACACTGTGCGCACACACATTCACGTGGCACACACATTCACGCCGTGTGCACACACAAGCACACACATGTGCGCGACACTGACACACGCACACACACGTGCTGGCAGGACAGGCCTGCGCAGCCTTGGGGTCAGGAGGGGAAGGGGTGTGGGCTTGGTGAGGGCGAGGCACGAGGTTTCCGTGGCGGCACCTGACGCAGGGAGCACGACGGCAGCGAAACAGCTGTGAGATGACACAGGCAATGGGAAGGGCCCGCAGACCCGAGGCCCTGGCTCTGCTACGCTGGGACTGCCCGTCAGCCTGTCGTCTGAAGAGACAGACAAGCGGGGGGATCAGGAGGGTAGGAGCCATGCAAACGACCCTAAAATGTTCTCTTCAGAAGAACCCCAGACCCTGAGCGGCTGGGAAGACCCCTTCCCAGGGCCCCACGTCAGAGACCCGCAGGCCCCTGGCCAGGACGAGGCGAGGCTGCGGGATGTCAGCGCCACCTGGTGGCCTGGCCGGGGACTGGGCTCTCCTCTGCCAGCCAGGGCAGCGAGGAGCCGGCAGGGCACTGTCCCCAGCGCGGACGGTGGTCATGGCTGCACAGCTCTGTGAGCTGCGGACCATCACTGGGCCGTATTTCTAAGCGGGGGGAAGACACAGTAGGCGGCGACACCTCCACGGAGGAAGCTGTTCAACAGGCTGAGCGACCCAGGCCAAAGAGGTCATGGTGCTGGTCCTGTGGGCGAGGGCGCCAAGAGGCAGCCCTGCCGGCCGCAGCGCGTGGGGGCTTCGCTGCTTTCCAGGCCGAGCGATCACCCCACGTGCAGATGCAGCGCCTGCGTCTGCCACACTCGTCCTTCCCGCACCCGTGGCTCCTGCGGGCTGCGTGGACCATGCTCACGCCCACGGGGCCCCAGGGTGTGAGAGGCGGTGGGGAGGCTCCCAGCCACGGATGTCCCCTCCTGGGTGGGCCGTGGGAGCACGCAGCCTGGCTCCCAGAGGACCAGGGATCCGTAAAACAAGCTGCCAGCTGCCTCTGGACACCTGGGCAAGGCCTGGAGCCGGGAAAGGACAGCTGAGGGAATGGGGTGGGTCTGGGTACCCCCTCTCTGCCTGGGATCCGGCGCTCCTGCAGGGGAGCGAGGTCATGGCCCGCTCACCCCTCACTGCTCCAGGCGCTCACACGTACGCCTCCCGTCTACGAAGTCTGGGCCCAGGGGTCCGCAGGCCATGAGGCGGACACAGCACATCCCGCCTCCCTGACCCCACCCACCCCACTCAGAGCAGCAGCCCGGCCCGGGGCAGAGGGTCCACGTGGGAAGTCAGGCCCCAGGAGCGGAGACGTGGAGGAGCGAGGACAAGCCACCCGCACGCCCAGCGCCTGAGCGCTCGCCGCCCTGCACTCAGGAGACTGAGTCCAGAGCCACGTTTGTCCGGCTCACACGGAGCAGGGCTCAGGCTCCAGGCTCAGGCTTGGGGCTCAGGCCGGTGGGCGGGGCCCGGCGAGGCTACACTGTCCTGCCAGCCGCAGCCGCAGCGCCAGGGGACGCATCCTCCTGTGGACAGGAGGGACCAAAGCCACACCAGGCCTCGCAGCCGGACGCGGCCTCTGCAAGTCGGGGGGAGGGGGGAGACACACACACAGGAGCCAGGCCCGAACCCCTGAATCCCCGAGTGCAGGGGCACTGCCTCCTGGGCCCCAGGCTCCTCCTCCAGGGGCGCAGGTGTCACTCACGCTGTGGGACAAGGCCCTGCGCCAGCGCCACCGACACACGGAGCAGATGGAAGCGGAGCCGGCACCCCCCGGGGCGGCGGCCACTCCCCTCTCACCCCACCCGCTCCGCCCTCTCAAGGGCCCTGACAGCAGCCTCGTGCACCGACGGGAAGGGACAGGCTGCAGTCGCAGCTCTAAGTGCAGGGCAGGGACTCAGAGCCACGACCCTGCCCAGCTGCGCAGCCTCCCTGCCGAGCTCACCAGCAGGGCCCCCTTGGGGCCTGGGACCCAGAGCCTGGTCCCTGCAGGTCCTGAGTCAGACCAGGGGCTGAGGGTCCGCCAGCTGCTGGAGGAGCTCAGGGCCTGCCTCCCACACCGGCCTGAGTGCCCTCTCGGGACTGGACTCGAGGCGGGCCCTCCTGGGGCGCACAGGACGGGGGTCGGGGTGTGATTGATGTCCATGGAGCCCTGTAACAAGGCACCTCAGCTCCCAGAAGCTGGGAGGATCCAGGACAGAGGGGCTGACAGGGGCCCAGCTGCCCAGCCTCAGGCTTCCAGCCCAGGGGAGAGACGCCGTGAGCTGGCGAGCGCTCCAGCGTAGTTCTTCCCACATCCGCGGGTGCCTGCAAGGACCCCAGATGGGCTGGCGCTGCTTAGAAAGTCCCCCAAGCTTGTTACCTCACAGGGCGTCAGGAAGGGGCGCCGCCAGGGGGGAGGCGTTTAAAGGGAACGGCCCCTCGCGCTTCCCAAGGTGCTGGCAGGGACAAGCTGCGGGGAAGCTCTTACTCCCTCAGGACGGTGCCGGCTCCCTGCCATGCCCACCGGCCAACCTCCTCCTCAGTTACTGCCTCCAACTCTTACCTGCCTGGTGCCCGGCTCCTGCCAGGCATGGCGAGGACGTGCTGGCGACGGATGCGGGAACCGACTTTCCCATGGTCTTGGAACGGCGCCCTCACCCTGCCCGCGAGCAGGGGCTCAGCACCACCTGCAGGGCAGGAGGGAGGGCAGAGGGAGACCTGCTCTGGGTGCCCAGCACTGGCCCGAGCTGGGTGCGGAGGCCAGCGCATCCGGGCCGGGACTAGACAGGCTGCGAGCACACCCTGTGTGGGGGCTGGGGTGTGGTCCTATTTTCGTGCAGACGGTGCCGGCGCTCCGGGAAGGACTGTCTGCGGGGCCGGCGCGTGGAGCTGCAGGAGCCGCCGGGAGCCAGGCACACACACGGCCTCTGTCTGCACAGCGGCCCCTCCCAGTCCAACTGAACGTCTCTGGTCACATGGCCAGACCATACTCTGCTTAAAATACCACGTGTGGTTTGAATTACGACCGAATTCCTGTTTTCCTTACAGAACTGTAGGTTTCTGCGCCTGCCTGCTTTCCATGAGCACAGAGCAGTGCAGGAGAGGGTGAGGCTGTGAGGAGAGACAGGCCTGGGAAACCCCTGGCAGGCCTGGCTCGGCCGGAGCAGGACAAGAGCGGGCAGGCCCAGCCAGGTGCAGGGCAGTAGGGACACAGGAGAGGCAGGGGTGGAGCAGGAGGGGCAGGAGGAACACAGGAGAGGCAGGGGTGGGACAGGAGGGGTAGGAGAGGGGCAGGAGGGGTAGGAGAGGGGCAGGAGAGGGGCAGGGGGGGTAGGAGAGGGGCAGGAGCAGCTGGAGCACAGGTGAGTGTGGTCCGGGCAGCAGCACCGCCCAGCCCTCCCCTGCGTCCCTCTCTCTGGGACGCTGTGTTAAATGGCGGAAGGCGGGAGCAAAGCTTTCCTCTGAGAAGGGCAGCTGCTTGGACTCCAGGCGGGCCCCAGGGAGAAGCAGGGTGTCTCCTAGTGTTGGGACGCAGGGGCACAGGAGCTGCGCGGGCCCTGCTGGCTGAGAGGGGCGACCAGCAGTCCAGCTGAGCCAGGACCCCGTCCGCCCGCCTGGGCCTGGGGCACGTCTGCATGGCGCTGTCCGGGGCTCTGGAGACTGTGGGCCTGGTTTTCCACCCACAGGGGAGGACACGGAGCCCAAACCTAGAAGTAACTCAAACGTCCTTCAAACAGCAAATGGACAAACCAAGGCTGCGCCCACAGCCCAACACCGCTCAGCAGTCGGGCTCGGGCCGCACCCCCGGCAAGTCTGCGTGACGACGAGAGAAGAGCGCCAGACGCCCCACGCCACCTTCACTGCGGCAGGTCACGCCCGCTGCGGCAGTGCCACTGGCTGGGACGCGCGGGGCACAGCCACGTTCGAGACACGGTGACGCATCAGGCCGCTCGGCCCCTGGAAACACTGACGCAGCCAACACCAGAGGCGCTAAAGAGCCAGAGGGACAGGGAGGGAGGGAGGAGCTGGCCCTCCCCACCTGCCAACCTCGTCCCTGCTCCCACCCCAGCCCGCGGAAACCACGGATCCCGCCCTGTCACCAGGCCAGGGCTCTCGCGTGCCCCTGTCTGGGGAGCGCTCCTGGGTGTGGGGCCCACGCTCCCTAGAGCCAGTCTAGTCTGAAAGACGACGAAGGCGCTGCAGCCAGAGCTGCTGGAAGGAACACAACATTCTCCGGCTCTGGCTCAGGAGCTCCCAGGGGACGGGGACGGCCGGGCAGCCCTGCGTCCCCCAGGAGGCCCCAAAGCCCTGGATCCGGGCCTGAAACTGGCTGGACGCGCGCAGGTCTGCAGCAGAGGCTCCGCCCGTCTCCCGGGACCGAACTGGCAGGCCGGCTCCGGCTGGAGTGCGCACAGGCCTCCAGGGCCGGCGGGCTTGATGAAGACCCCGCGGCGACCTGTACAGCGGAGCACGCCTCCCTGTAAGAACCCGCATTTCACTCGGGTTCACCCAAACATCCATCTATGTGAAAGCCTAAGCGACCATCGACCGGTAGCCATGACACACACTGACCAGCAGGGGGCAGGCGCTCAACGCACTGGCATGGAAACTTGAACAGACCGATGAGTCTCAGAGGGGAGGGGGGAGGGGGGAGGGCGGGAAGAGATTAACCAAAGACCTTATGTGCATACTAGAGGCCTGGTGCGTGGATTCGTGCACTGGTGGGGTCCCTCGGCCCGGCCTGCAGGGATGGGGCTGAATCCATGCACCGGGCCTCAGACATCCCCCAAGGGTCCCGGATGTGAGAGGGCGCAGGCCAGGCCGAGGTGCACCGATCCTCTAGTTTATCATAAAAACCTGCATGCAGGTATTTATAGTAGTCGTAGTCGTAATGGCCCAACGTCACTCAGCGGGTGAGCAGATACACCGGCACGGACGTCCACACGGTCCAGGGCTGCCCAGCAATGAGGCTGACACGCATCACGGCAAGTCTCCATGCACAACGCATGTGCACACATGCACACGTGTGGACATTTTGGGACAGTCAGACACAGGGACGGAAAGCAGTGTTGCGGGCCTGGGGTGGAGGGTGGGACTGGACTGACCAGAGGACCAGAGGGGTGGCTCTGTGACCAGATGCCTGTGCAGGACACACCCACACCAGCGAGCTGTGCTGCGTGTACGTTTTTGTCGTCGTCGTTACTCCTCACCTGAGGGTATTTTTTCATTGGTTTTGAGAGAATGGGAGAGGGAAAGACAGAGAGAAACATGGATGTGAAAGCCACACATCGATGGGTTGCTCCTGCACCAGCTCTGACCAGGTCCGTGCCCCTGACCGGAATCGAACCGAGGACCCTTTGGTCCGTAGGCCGACGCTCTACCCACTGAGCCAAACCATCTAGGGTGAGGCCTAGATGCTGTCATTTGCAACCAAGCGCCCCCACTGTCAGGGGGGTCCCCCCGTCCCTGCGGTGTCTGATGAGCTCCCACAGAAAGGCTTTCATCAGCGCCGGCTCCTGGGGAGAACGCAGCCAGCCTGCTGATGTCACCAAGGCCTCGCCTCCCGGGAGCCCTCCCGGCAGCCGCACTGCCTGGAGGGAAGCCGGTCAAGGCCAGAGAAGCCCAGGGTATAGAGGAGCCAGGAAGGGGGTGTGGACCGGGGACTAGTCCTATTACCTTTCCAAGTAAAATCCAGAAGTGGTGGAGCACAGAGAGGGGGTCCGGCATGACAGACGAGGCTCCTGCCAAGCCCCCCTGAGCACCACCTCTGGCTCCTGGGGGTCCGGCCTGTTCCAACTGAGAGCTGGGCATGGGTGAGAGGCCGCAGCAGGACCGGGCATGCAGGAGGGCAGAGAGCCATGCCTGTCAGCACCGTGCCTGGCGCCCACCTGGGCCGGGTGCTTGTGTGGCACTGCTGTAAAGGGGGCTGCGATCGGAGTTTAGTGGCCCACGGTGGTGGGCAGGTGGGTTCTATCTGTGGACGCTGAGGCCATGGCCTGGCACTATGGGTGGGGGCAGGAGGAGACACGGTCCAGCTGGACCTCCCCCAGGCAGACCCCTCGCCTCTGGAGAAAGCGTAGAACAAGGCAAGAGGCAGCCCACAAGCCTGCCCATCGGGCTGAGGCCAGACCAGGACACGCGCATCTCCATCCATTGGGGGGTGACCCTGCTGAACACGTCAGATGGCAGGGCTGACGGCCACAGGCGAGGGAGGGTGGGGGCGACAACAGGGCCCAGGAAGCGCTGCACCGTGGCGGCTGCAGAGTCCGGACACGGGGACGGCCTAATGCTGTTTTCTGACCGACCGTCAATGTCCTCAGAAGCGCCTTCCGATTCACCCTAATTAAGGAGACATTGCAAACGGCTTCCTCTCGGCCTGGTCACTCATCTTAATTTCCGCGTTGCTCCTGTCTGGGCCGCCGCTCACCACCCGAGCACAGGCAGATGGAGACCATCACCCGGCAGCAGTGTGAGTCCCGCCCGGTGCGGCCTGGGGACGCAGGGTCAGTCCGGGGAGCAGGGTTCCAGCCTAACAGGCACAGTGGGTGCCCATGACGCCGTCGCCCTAAAGCCCAGTTCAGAGGGTGAGGTTTCACTGGGATCAAGGGACTGTGATGCGGGAGCAGACTCGCAGAACCCAGGCCCTGCCTGACCCGGGAGGAGATGGGCATTGTAGGAGGAAGGACGGTGGGTGCCTGAAAGAAGCAAGGACTCCCAGTGGCACCGCCAGGCGGAGCGGGCGACTCGTGGCCACACACAGCTGGTGGCTGCCGACAGACAGGAGGTCTGGCACCCTGGGTCCTGTTGCGAGGGCGCCGCCGTCCTGCTCACGTTACACGCAGCTGTGACACGACCGTGCCTGGCCCAGGCCAAAGCTTCGAGGAACAAGACGAGCGAGGCAGTCCCCTGGGATGGCTGCTCTGGCTCCACATGCCACCTCCCACAACACAGAGAGAAGAGCCCACAGCAACACCCAACAGCCTGTGTGTGTGAGGACCAGGCTTTCCGACACAGTCCAGCTGCCGCACGGGGAGAGGCTGTACGCCCTCGCTACTCCCGATCCCGGGTCTGCAGCCTGGCCGCCCACCGGCCGCAGGGACCCGGGCGCCCCGAGTATTCCTGTAGAATTAAGTTTCCCATCTCACTGCCTTCAGTTTCCTCTGGACAAACAGCAAAGCTACCTCCTAGCCTCGTCTGCTTCGTTACAGTGTAAGGAGCAGTGTGGGGGGAGGGTATGAAGAGGGGAAGGGGGAGAGAACCCCCAGTCACCACCAGGCTCCATCACCCTGTGGTGCCTGCCGCAGCCGTGTGCTGAGATGGCACCCCAGCCGCGTTTCCCGGCGGTGCAGGGCGCCATCGCCAGGTGCGTGCAGGTCTGCGTGGCTCTGTGTGTCCCAGTGAGCTTGGCAACTGGACTGTTCAACTTGACCACCTTCCTCTGGGGCCGCGCCAGGCTGGGGGCCTGGACATGTTCCTCGTGGACCTCATGGTCACCAACGTGCTGGCAACGCTGCTCTCGCTCACCGTCGCCACCCGGCCGACTACCTGGCCACCACCCACCTGGGCTGCGCTGCCCTCTCCTTCCTGTCCAACACCTGCTACTTCAATGCCCAGTACGTGCAGCTGGCGATGCTCTTCGTGCTCCTGCTGCGGGCCCCCATCCTGTCTCCACCCGGCCACCCAGGCGACTCCGAGGCGTGCGGGGGGCCTGGGGCCCTGTGCCCTCTGCAGCTCCCTGGCAGTGGTGGCCCTGCTGGGCATGCCCGGGAGCTGCATAGGACCGTCCTGTGCCAGCTGGACCTGCTGACCGCCTGGCCTGAGTGTGAAATTGTGAACGCCGGCCTGGGCTTCGGGCTCGCGCTCATCCTGGAGCTGGCATCCCTCACCCTGCTGGTTGCCCAGCGGGCCTGGCGGGCTGTTCTGCCCGAGGGACCTGGGCTCTGCCCACCTGGCAGTGCTGGCCATCGCCCGGCCACGTTCTCCTGCCGCCTGCTCACAGCATGGCGCTCCTGCAGCAAGCCCGGCTGAAGCGGCAGCGGGATGTGGGGTCCCCCAGGGACGAGCTGCTCACGAGCCTGGCGGAGCTGGTGCTGGGTGCGGAGGGCTGCACCACCGCCTGGCACCCGCCTCCTCCACCAGCCCTGCAGGCGGGCACTGCCTGGCGGCTCTGCCCTGCCTGCGCAGAAGAGAGGCCAGAGGCCGGCGGCGGTGCCTCCTTACACCAGTGGGTGCCGAGTCGCCCTGTTTGCAGGGAGGGACGCGGCTCGCGGAAGCGCACACCTGCTGTGGGGCGTCGGGGTCCTCTGCTTGGGGGGCACCTACTGAAAACTCGCTTTCTGGCCGTCAGCCCAATGTGTGCCAAAGTGCGATCCCCTGACCCAAACCAACACCCACACCCCTCAAGTCCGGGCCGGGGAGCCTGGGGAAGCTGGTCGGGGGGCGTATCTGGCTGGGAAGGGGGATGACGAGGAAGGCATCTCGAAGATAAAGACATGATGCTAATGAGCTGGTGGCCACATCAGAACCCTGCCCGACCTCACGGCTGCCAAGAACAAGGAAGGGCTGTTTTGTGGTTTCCAGTGGGTCGCCATCGCAGGTCTGAGAAGTCACCCACAGGCCTAGAGCAGGAGCGCAGCTGGTGTGGTGCAGGGCACACGCCTCGGCGGCCCAGGGAGCAGCTGTTCCAAGGCCCTCTTCTCTCCGTAGCATCTGCAGAAAGGCAGTCGCATAGGAAACACAAAGCACCGAGCCCAGCAGCAGGCTTATTCTGAGGCGCACACGCGTCTCCTGGCGGGCGCACCCCGAGTTTCCTGGCTGAACAGAGAGACGTGCGGGGAGGCACCTCTGGCCGGGAAACTGCCCTGGAGAGCCTCGCTCTTTCTGTCAGGACTCCACGCCCACACCGCTCCCTGCCCAGCACCGGGAGTATTCATGGTGCTAAGTCCACGTGCCCCCACCAGCCCGCACCCCGCTGCCCCTGCGACTCGCCTCTCCCAGCGCCCACCATGCAGCTGGAGCTACGGCGGCAGCCCCCAGGCTGGCTTCCTTCCGAGCCACACGCACCTGCGTCCCTCCGTGTCTGAACGGCGACAGCTGGTGCCCCGCTGCCTGGATGTGTATTTAACGAATGCTTAACATCAACCTGCAAACGGAGGACAGACTCGTGCCTGCGTGAGCCCCGCTTCCACGTCTACATCTGCGCCCCTCCTTCTGAAGGATTTGGGTCTTAGCTATTTCAGTGGCTTCTGAACATACATTAAAATAGTAAATGCTTCCAAAAGCTCTCCTTGTACTTCTCCTTTCTCTGCGCACATACTCATGAAGCCTTCACCGTACGTGTGCGGCTGAGGTCGGCTCACAGCAGGCCCGCGGTGGGCAGGAGGCGGGAGGCAGGGCAGGGGGCGGCCCTCCCCGCAGGAGCGTCCGCACCGCCAGGCAGCACCGGGCAGACGGAGCCACTCCCTCCCCCGTGGTCGTCTTTATTAGAAGGTGGACCGTTCTCCCGCGGGGGTCTGACCCCGGCTGCCGTCTGAAGGGCACTGTGTGGGCTCGGCAGGCAGACCAGCAGGACCTCCTGAGCTGTGGCTGAGCTTCGGTCGCCAGGCCTCCCTGTTCTGGGGTGAGATGTCCCGTGTGGCTGGTGGGCTTGGACCGCAGGCCAGCCCTCTGCAGCCTGGGGTTCCCCTCGCAGCAGGCCGTCCCCAGCTCGGCCCCAGGGCTTCATGTTTTGAGGGCGCACTCAGCCCAGGCCCCCCCTTCTCTCCACGGCCGCCCCTCAGTGGGCCATCACCCTGGGTGGCGGGACAGGCCTGGGAGGGGGGCACTGCCTGTTGTCTGAAAAGAGTCGTCTCTTTGTTCTGACTTTTAACGGTTCCCTCCTGTGACTTGTGCACGGCCAGGAGTGGAAGGGCCTGAATTAATTTATGAAACCACAGCCGCAGATGCCCTCGTCAGACTGGTTCCAGAACTACAGGGGCTGCTGGGCGTGGCTGCGCGAGGCCTGAAGCACAGGTGTGCCCAGCCCGAGTTCCTAGGCATTTCAGCCGAGGGAGCAGCTGGGGAACCAGCCACGGAACGAACCGTCGGCTCTCGGACCTTCTCTCTCTGGCAGCGGGGTCCTCTCTGTACACCGAGCCCCACATGTGAGATGCGAGGAACCTGCTGCTGGGGTGGACAGACGGTCGGGAGCTGACAGTACCACGTCCTGGCTCCTAGGCCCCAGCTGCCGGCCTGGCTGGCCCTGCAGGGATGCACCGTGCGACTCTGGTCCAGTTCCCCTCCCTGAGCCAGAGGACTGGAGACGCAGGACCTGCTTCAGCACGGAGACTCTCCAGCCCAAGAACACAGGCCACAGCCTTAACGTTAACGGCGTGTGGGAGGCAGTCGATCCATGATTTTCTCATCACCGATGCTCCTAGCTCTCTCCCTCGCCCTTCCTCTCTGAAACCAATGGGAACATATTTAAAAAACAAAAGGGGGGAGGGAGACACTTCCTGTGTGGCTCTTGGGGCCCTCCCTGAGGACACAGCTTTGACGATCACGTAAGGTGGGGCCGGGACCGGGCCCCAGATTTTAGCCTGACATTCCAGAACAGCCCGGGAACTGGATGGCTCCCCCAGGGCAGAGCCTGGTGTGCGCCACCCGTGCGAACTCACACGGACTCGCCGGGGCCCGGGGACGGCCATCCCGGACGCTGCCGTCCCCCCCACGCCCAGTTCGGGGCAGGCTGACGGGTCGCAGCCACCCAGAGCTCCAGGGGACGGGGCCCAAGACCTGGCTGCCCCAGTTCAGCTGATTTCAGCTTCAAGCACAGAACTGGGGACCAGCCACAGGGCCATGGCCCCAAAGGGAACCCAGGGAAAACGCGAAGGCACAGAGGCCTCCGGAGCCGCCGGGCAGCGCTGGGACAGGCGGGGAGCGCGAGTGGCAGCAGCTATTTTAAGGGACACGCTTGGCATTTCAAGGCTTGGCTTCGCTCTATTTACTCAGCTGCAGAGGACGCTGGGCTTTCTCGGGGCTCCCTTCCGTCTAAACGGTGGCTCAGGCGGCAGCGCCGAGACCGCCTGGCGTTGCTGCGGCCCGAGGTGTGCCTACAATCCGACCGTCGCGACCGCGTCCCTCGGAGGCTCAGGAAGCTCACACTGGAATCACGCGGGGACCCAGGCTGGGAGGACCCGGGGTCAGTGCTTTTCCAGAGAAACGCACGCAGAATTCTCTGTTGCAAACAGGCTTGTCTTTCCCAGAACCTGTCTCTGGGCGATGGTGGTTATCATCGTGCAGAAGGCCTCCCAGCTCATCCGCCATCGACTCGTGCACAACAGGAAGCTGCGGCACGCACTCTGGCCGCCTGGGCTGCAGGACTCAGTGCCCGTGCCTGTCGGGCCGGCATCAAGCCCAGCGGCCTGCGTCCCAGGAAGCGCACGCGGCTGCGGTGCTGGTGCGGCGGCAGCCGATGTATTCGTGCTCAGTACGCAGATCACTCAGAGTGCAACCTCCCGTTTTTAACAAACTGCCAAGGTAAAAAAACACCAGGCAGGAAGGACGAGACCCATTAAAATGTGATGTTTACGAAACTGCCGAACGCGGCACACGAGGGCCCTAAGTCCCTGCGCCCTGACCTGGGCCATCGGCCTCCTGGCCTCGCTCTGCCAGCCCTTCTCCAGGTACGAGGCTGACCACCAGCAGGTGGGCACTGGGAACCGGAGCGAACTCTGTCCTGGTCCCTCAGGCAGGCGCCGGCCGTGGCGGGAGGAGGTCTCAGGTCTGTCGTCCTCACCTGCGGGGCAGGTCCACACAGGTGGCTTGTGAGCAAGGGGAGGGGGAGCTGAGACATGGCTAACATCGAGAGCAGAAAAACAAATCCAATTCCTCATTTACTTGCCAAAATACCTGCTATTTCTTAAATTTAAGTTTCTTTCTGCGAATGTCTATGCAATTCCCAGGTAAAATCTCTGCATATAATTCAAATGCTATCTCCAAGCTGAGAACATTTAGTGTTTAGTTTTAAGGCCAGTCAGTTGCTAAAACAAGCAAGACTATTTAAAGTTTCAACAAATGGTGACAGGTTATTATCTAAAGGACAGACAAAACCTATTTACAATCCCTTCAAAGTAAAAAACTGCATCAGTGGGTGAAGGAGGCAGTGGAACTGAAGCCTGAGCTCACTGCCAGTGTGGAGGAAAAAGGCCGGCGGAAAAAGGGTTAACCCTGGCCTGCGGAGGGAGGCCTCCAGCGGAGGGAGGCTGCCAGTGTCCAGAGCCCATGGGCGGCCCAGCCCCAGAGCCTGCAGATATAAAGGCTGCTCCCCGGCAGCCCCGACGCTTCGGCTTCCGTGAGGACCACAGGCACCTCCGCTTCCACGGCCCCAGCCTTCCTACCGCTGCGGCCAGCGGCCAGCGGCCGCGAGCACGGTACCTGGGCTGGCCAGGAGCCCTTGCAGGACAGGGGGGTCTGCTCAGAGGGGCACGGGCGGGGCGCCGGCTGTGGCACAGGTAAGTCTGTCTGGGTTCCTGGTTCTGCCTTCAGGTGGGTGTGCAGCCCACTGTGGGTGACAGCTGGGCACGGATATGGGTAGACTGGGCACCAGCTGGGGCCAGGGGCACGAGGCCCCCAACCTCTGGGTAGAGCCACGCTCCATGGGAGAAAACCCCCACTCAGCTCTCATGATGTCAGTGTGACTCAGGAGGCTCGGTGTGCGGGCTGCATCCCAGCTCTCGCCCGTGTCCCAGTGAGGACCGGCGCCCACAGGACAGGCAGCGCCTGCAGCCCCGCCAGCCAGCACGGCCCTCTGTCCTCCTTTAATGAAAACGCTTGCCCGCCCCAGAAAGCACCAGTGATCCACTCCCTTTACAAGGACGCGAGCCTAATGGGTCTGACAAAATGTGGCTTGGCTTCTCTCCATGGACAAACAGTGGGGGCCCACCCGATGGCGCATCCGTCTACTGCTCCCCACCCTTTAGTGGGTGCTCGCGGCCAGCCCCGTCCCTGCACCTCCTCCCGGACACGGCCTGGGTGGAGGCTCCCTCGCAGCCCCTGTGCCCGCTCACCTCACGCTTTCCCCTAAGAGCCGCCTAGCACCTCAGGATTCCCAGGTAAAGAGCAAAGCAAACAGCCAGGGCAGTTTTACAAAGAAATCAGAGAGGCTCTAAAAACACAGGCTAAAATCAAAGGTACCGACCGCCAGGCCAAGGGTCCTGACACAGAGCTGGACAGAGGGGCTGGCTCTCTCCTTAGTTTCCAGCATTTTCGAGTGCGAGGTCTAGGAATGTCTAGTCTGGGCTGGCAGCTCTTCAGAATCGGTTCCTCACGGCCTCCCGGGATTAAACGGAAACTCTCAGATCAACAATTCAAGTCCATTTTAGTGGGACCAGCCGGTTCCTCTGGGCTTCTCTGCCCTCGAGCGGGCGCGTCCCTCCCTGGGTCCCTGGGTGGGGCCGTCCCGTGTGCTGTGGGGCCTGCCCCCTGCCAGGGGGCACTCCTCCGCACTGCGACCTAATACCGCACGCAGCCGACCCACAGAGAACTTGGGGGACGACAGCGAAGTGCAGACCCGAAGCCCCAGTTTCCACAGAGCTGCCCGCATCGGCCAGCAGCCGGCCGCCAGCCCCCAGAGCCGGCTGAAAGGGCGGCTGCCTTGCCCACTTCCAGGTCACCGAGTTGCTAGGTTACAAACAGCATTACAGAACATGTTAGGTGTGACAGTAATTGTCAACACGCTGAATAAAATTTCAATAGCGTTCCCTAAAACAATTACCATTTTCATTCCGTAGTTTGTCTTTCGTGCCATGTTATTTAAAAAAGTTTCATTTTCGGCATCTAAACTTAGTGCGAGGCTTAGCAAGGAAGCGAGATTTCTGGGATCATTTTCCTGTCAGAGAAGAGGTTCTACCCCGTCTCCCCACGGCGCCTGGGACCCACTGTCTTTCAGAAAAGCTGGGTTTTTCCCTTCCTGCTGATTCCTCTCCCAACAGCTGCCAACATAAACTTTATCTCCTCTCCTGACAGACAGTAGTTTTCCTAAGATTTCCAAGCCGTCTCCACATTACTTCACAAGCCAGCCACTGGACCGTCAGAGGCTCCCGGGTGAGGCTGACTCACCGTCCGCCCGCAGCGGCGAGCCCTCGGGGGAGCGTCTATTTCTCTGCCTCGGCTCAGCAGCACTTGTCCTCCCAGAAGACACACCCGCAGGGAGCCCTTCCGCACCCACAGTGCACCTGCCTGCAGCATGAAGGGTGGAGGGCGCCCCGCGCCCCTCTGCTCCCAGGTGCCTGCAGGAGCGGGTGGTGCAGAGCCCGCCCGCCGCCCGCCTCCTCCTGCAGAGCAGACCCCGGCCGCCGGCTCCTGCTGACGGGCTCCAAGTGAGCAACGCCCGGCTCACTTCTGAGGACAGCACCTTTCTTTCTCAAGATGGACGTGCTGCTTAAGACGGGTTTCCGAGAGCCTCGCGGCAGAGCCTGAAGGCCGCCCGTGGTGGAGGTGTGGGCATGACCTCCCGAGCGCCCGTCGCTGGCATGGAGACCCACCCCGGAGCCTACGACGGCGCCCCCGTGGCGCTCAACCTGTCCCGCGTGCTGGCCGGCAGGGCACTAGCCAACCAGACGGGCGAGCTGGCGGCGCACCCGCACCCGCACCCGCAGTACGCCATCGGGCTCTTCCTCTCCTGCCTCTACACCGTCTTCCTCTTCCCCATCGGCTTCGTGGGGAACATCCTGATCCTGGTGGTGAACCTCAGCGCCCGCGAGAGGATGAGCGGCCCCGACCTGTACTTCATCAACCTGGCGGCGGCCGACCTCATCCTGGTGGCCGACTCGCTGATCGAGGTGTTCAACCTGGACGAGCAGTACTACGACATCGCCGTGCTCTGCACCTTCATGTCCCTCTTCCTGCAGATCAACATGTACAGCAGCGTCTTCTTCCTCACCTGGATGAGCTTCGACCGCTACCTCGCCCTGGCCCAGGCCATGCGCTGCGGCCTGTTCCGCACCAAGCAGCACGCCCGGCTCAGCTGCGGCCTCATCTGGATGGCCTCGGTCTCCGCCACGCTGGTGCCCTTCACCGCGGCGCACCTGCAGCACTCGGGGGACGTCTGCTTCTGCTTCGCGGACGCCAAGGAGATCCAGTGGCTGGAGGTCACCCTGGGCTTCATCGTCCCCTTCGCCATCATCGGCCTCTGCTACTCGCTCATCGCCCGGGTCCTCGTCAAGGCCCACAGGCGCCGGGGCCTGCGCCCGCGCCGGCAGAAGGCGCTCCGCATGATCGTGGCCGTGGTCCTCGTCTTCTTCATCTGCTGGCTGCCCGAGAACGTGTTCATCAGCGTGCACCTCCTGCAGCAGGCGCAGCCAGGCGCCGAGCCCTGCCAACAGTCCTTCCGCCATGCCTACCCCCTCACCGGCCACATTGTCAACCTCGCGGCTTTCTCCAACAGCTGCCTGAACCCCCTCATCTACAGCTTCCTCGGGGAGACCTTCAGATTCAAGCTGCGGCTGTACATGGAGCAGAGAACCAGCGTGTCGGCCCTGAATCGCTTCTGCCACGCAGCCCTGAAGGCCGTCATCCCGGATGCCGAGCAGCCAGAGGTGAGGTTCAGCAGTGTGGCGTGACGGGAGCTGCTCCTGCACTCAGCACCGCCCGGGCGAGGGCGCCGAGGGGGTCAGGGCATGCCAGGGCCTCTCCCAGCCGGAGCGCTGCCACCCTCGAGCTCTCAGGCACCTGCACCAGCTGCTGCAGAGCGGTGCCACCACCGTGCTCCCGATGGCAGTCACGGATGCCACTGGCCTGGGACCCGCGTGGCCCTCTCCGCGCAGACTGTCTCACGGCAGCAGCAAGGAGGGCGCTTTGGTGGAGCGCCTTCATGCCAGGCAGCTCGCCAGGAGCCTGCCCCTCAGGAGAAATGGAGCCTAAGGCTGAGCTGAGCTGGCAAGGCCACTGCCCCACCTGTGTCCGCACGCTGCGTGCCTGCCCAGTGCCTTTGGTCCCCAGGTGAGAGTGACACCTGTGCGCTCAGGCTGCCTGGGCACCATCGCTCCCTCCATTCCATCTGGACGCAGCGTCTCTGCAGCAGCGGAGTGGAGGGGCCCCGAGGGCGGCTCCGGCACACGGCGAGACGCTCCAGCTCGTGGGGACAGTGGAGCAGTGAGAACGCCGTGAGAACAGTTCTGGGTAAAATGTAAAGAGGTAGCACCAGTGGTGCTGGCACTGCTCAGCTCTGTCCATAAAACTCGTGTGCTGGTGCCTCCAGGTTCTCGAAGCAGCTCCTCCCGGGGCGTGTGGGGCTCATGGAGCCCGTAAGTCTCCTGCGCGATGCGGCTCCTCACTCACGTGAGAGCTTAGAGGCCAACATCTCACCGCAGCCCCTGGACACGGCGGCATCTCTGGGGGTCTGGGCCCTGCTGCACCATCCTTGGGCAGAATGTTCCACGCGGCCTCACTCTTCTAGAAGGTTCTGGCTGTCAGCACAAGCGCAACCCGCAGTCCTGCAGGGACAGCTGTAGCTCCGGGCAGTCAGCGAGCCCGCAGGCGGGGTCCTGAGAAGTGGGCAGGTCTGTCCATCTGGTGGGATGGGCCCCGGGACAGCAGTGGGGCCCCCACAGGCTGCCCCGGATGCACTGAACCAGCTTCCGGGAGCATGAGGCCTAGGAGAGCCCCGTAAACGGTTCAGGGTATCCGACAGTCCCTGCACCCCCCTCGGGCGGGCAGGCGAGTGTGTGCTCACGCCTGCAGCTGCAGCTGCCACACACCCAGAAAACATCAGCTCTCCAAAGGATCTGACTCCTGCTGTTGAACAGCGAGTGCGGATCCCGCCTGGAAATGCCAGTTTAAAAACCAAGGGAATGCAGGTCACCAGACCAACTGATCCGAAGGGTCCTCCTGGGTGGCCTCCACCGAGTGCTTATTGCAGGATGCTAGCTGCGACTCGAGGTGACGAGAGCCCCCCGGGTGGCAGGGTCCTTGCACACGGAGAGCCTGTGTGCCCCCCACCCCCCGCGCAGCCACGAATGAGCGGGTCCGGGGGCCGTCTCCCGCCCTGCGTCCCCTGGGAGGAACGGGCTGTCCCGAGTCTGTGGTTCCCGTGGCCCTTGCACAGGCTCTGAAGGGAGCCAGCTGCGTGGACTCAGTCTCGCCGAGCCGCCACCTGGATCCAGGTGAGTCGCCCAGGTCCCAGGAGACCTGGGTCCTCCAGGGAAGTCACTGCTTCAACAAACAAGAGACGGGGGACATCCTCCTGAGACCCGGCCCAGCACAGAACACTCCGTCCCTGGCCAACAGCATGGCATTTTTCTTTGCTGACTCAAAAATGCAAACGGCCCGGGAACGAAGAAAACCCCAGCAGGCCACTGTCTCAGAGGACACTGGTCTCATCGAGCAGCTCCTTCCAAGAAACAGAGTTAAATGCAAAGGTCCTCCCTCGCCCCCACAGCAGCGCTCGAGCTGCCCGAGGGGAGACCTGCTTCAGGGCTCCCCGAGTCCCTTCCTAAGTCCCCTGAGTCTCACAATTCCGTCCCCCACCGACCCTGGGCGAGGGCGGCTCGGACAGCACATGTCCAATCCCCCTTAAAGCCGAGCGCCTAAAAGGACGGACTCCCACCCTAGCTGGTGTGGCTCAGTGGATAGAGCGTTGGCGTGCAGACGGAAGGGTCCTGTGTTCGATTCTGGTCAAGGGCACAGGCCCGGTTGTGGACTCCTTACCCAGTGTGGGGCGTGCAGGAGGCGGCTGATCCATGATTCTCTCTCATCATGGATGTTTCTCTCTCTCCCCCTCTCCCTTCCTCTCTGAAATCAATAAAATATACTAAAAAATAAATAAATAAAATGGTGGACTCCCACACCGACCTCTGGCAGGAAGCTCAAACCGGGCCAGTGACTGCACCCCAAAGCGCGGTGCCCCAGGACGCTGTCCTCACCACCCCCAGACCCAAGGCCCAAGAGCTGCGCTCTGTGCGGCCACCTGACCCTCATGGGACGGGAGAGAAACACAGGCGCCAAGAGGGACTGCGAGGCCCTGGAGGAGTCAGAGCCACAGACAGGAGGGGGAGGCGGAGCCAGGGCCTGGGCAGCGAGTGCTCACGGGGACCGTCTGTTTGGGAAGATGAGAAAGTTCTGGAGATGGTGGTGGTGACGGATGCACAATGCAAACGTGCTCACTGCCACTGAACGCTACGTCCAAGGATGGCTACAAGGGCCCTCGCCGGCTTGGCTCAGTGGTTAGGGCGTCGGCCTGCGGACGGAAGGGTCCCGGGTTTGATTCTGGTCAAGAGCACATGCCTGGGCTGTGGGCTCGGTCAGACGTGCAGGAGGCAGCCAGGCAATGATTCCCTCTCATCACTGATGTTTCTCTCTCTCTCTCTCTGAAATCAGTGAAAACGTATCTAAAGAAAAAAAATGCCTAAAAGAGTTCATTTTATGTTGGGTGCATTCTATGACAATAAAAGAAAAAAGTGAGAACAGGATTTTGCCTAAGCAAGGGAGCAGCGGGAGGCTGTGGACGGACGCTCTGGGGGAGCCCGCCGCGAGGCGCTCAGTGGACGTGGAGTTTTGGGGGGCCTCTGGGGGAGCCCACCGCGAGGCGCTCAGTGGACACGGAGTTTCGGGGGGGCCTCTGGGGGAGCCCGCCGCGAGGCGCTCAGTGGACGTGGAGTTTCGGGGGGCCTCTGGGGGAGCCCGCCGCGAGGCGCTCAGTGGACACCGAGCTTCGGGGGGACGCTGGCTGGGCGCAGGAGGAGCAGCAGCTGGAGCTGTGAGGGCAGGAGGCTGGTGTGGGGTCTGGCTCCACAGCCGGACACTCCTCAGAACCCCCAGGCTTTTAGAGCAGCAACACGAGCAAAGACTGAGCCATAAACTGCTCGTTCGCAGACGCAGCGGCCCACCGCTAGGTGCCGGGCGACCCAGTGCTTGTTCCGGCTGCTCCTGCTGTTTCACGTCCCCTCCTGGCGCCCCGCCCTGTGTGAGCGTCCACCTGCCCCAGCCCTTCCCTGAAGTCACATGAAAGCAGCGCCATCGAGCCCCGTGACAAGGACTCCCCGTCCAGTGCGTCCCCCTGCTGCCAGGAGCAGGGCCCCCAGGGCTTGACCGGGCCCTGGGCTGCCGGCCGTGCCCGTAGCCGGATAGGACGGACGTAAGGTGAGGTCAGTAGGCGAGAAGGAGGGCACGCCGGCCGCTTCCAGGTCACCTCCTGCCAAGTGCAGCCGTTGGCCCTCCCTTGGTCTGCCCCCCGCCCCAAACACAGACGTGCAGGTGGGGGGAGAGGCTCGCTCAGGGCCTGCAGCCCCCAGCCCTGCCGCTCCCCCTGGACTGTGAAATCACGTCCTCCTGCTCCATCGCCTGGCGACTGGTCAGCCTCCACCTCGGTCTCAGGCCCTTCTTCCTGGTTCATTCCCAACATCGGCCGCGCCACCTGGTACAGGAGCCCCGTGCCCTGGGGTGGGGGGCACTGCCACATCCCTGGTCCCGGCCTGTGCCCGCAGCCACAGTGCAGTCCCTGCCCGAACAGCGGCCTCGCCTGCCCCACCTCCTGGGTCTAGGCGGGGCTTGCGAGGTGCAGATGGCAGCGCTGTCACACTGAACCCCGTGGCGATCTTTAGCTCCAAGGTGTTATGTCTGAGCAGACACACAAGCCGGGCTCTGGTGCGGGCGCTCCGACGCCACCCTGGCTGCTCCAGGTGCAGGCGGAGGGGGCCGTGCAGACGAGAAGGGCCGCGGCCCCGACACCGCCCACAGGACGAGAGCTAAACTGGACATGTTTATGCTCGAGCAGCAGGAGGCGAGCTCTGTGCCTGGGAAACTGCTGCAGAGCAGCCACTGTTTTCCCAGCTGTGGCGACGGCGCCTGGGAAAGCTCGTCATTCCACCACCAAAATAATCCGCAGCTGAGCCGGCAGCGGCCTCAGCCCCCACTCTGCATCTCGGACCCTGAACCCCTCCCGAGTCCGCTGTGGACGAGGCCGGACGCTGCTCCTGAGCTGAGTGCGCGTCACCGTGAAGGAAGCCCCCCCCCCCGCCGAGCGTGTGGTGCCCCCGTGGGGACAACCCGCAGACGCGCTGCGTGCCCTTGCCCGACGGGAGCCCGAGCACTCATCCAGAGCAGCCCTGGGCACAACTCCCCGGCTCTAGCAGGCCCCGGCAACACCCTCCACACCACGACCAACCATCTCAAGACACCAGAGACACGGCGCCCGCTCCTAAAGCCGAGAAAACGGACTCGCCCAGGGCCTCTGGGAGCCCTGCAGACGGACGGGCCACCCAGACTCAGTTCAATCTCAAAAATGGCGAAAGGACTAAACACAGTGAGTCTTGTGGCCTCAGGATCATCTGTGTGAGCGCGGAGAGGCCACCGTGCGGAGGCCGGACACCCGCCCTGGCGCGCGCAGCGAACCCCCGTGACCCCGTGCTGTGGTTTCACCAGGGCACGTTCTCCGCTGCCGAGGAGACCTGCTGACAACCAAGCTGAGTCCATGCTACGCACAAGCACACCCGCGCCGCGACCACGGGCCTTGCTGTCCTGTGTGGGAGCCGCTTTCACACACACCCCGCCCCCGAGTCCTGCTGTCTGCCCAGTGGGCGGCATTTTCTCATTCACATTGGGGGGCGGGGGGCAGGTGGAGGGGCTGTTTGTTTAGGGCAAAAGCCATAAACAACAACCGGTGGGGAATCTGCTTCCTGAAGAAAGCTGTGCGAGAAGACAAATGCTGCACAGGATGGAGAGAAACACGGCGGCCACACGGCCGGCAGACGGCCGGCGCGCGGCAGTACGGTCACCGCGTCACCGCGTCAGCGAGGTGGCAGCTGACACCCCGCGAGCCGCCCTGTCACGGTCCCCAGGCCGGTGCGGGCGCGGGAAAGGCGCAGCAGAGGGAGCGCTCGGCGGTGAGACGCTGCGGCTCCCGGCCCCGCGGCGCCCTCGCAGGTAGAGCCCCGTTCTGGTCCCTCCCCTCCCGTGTTCCCCGTCTTGTCTCTCACTCTCCTTTACCACGGTCACGTCTGATCAGAGGAAATAACACTGCTTTCTAAAGTCACAGATGCTGAGCTATTTTGTGCTGACGCAGGAAGCAGGGCTCACAGATGCTCCCGGCTGCCGCGGGGCCGCCCGAGCCGGGACGATGGCGGGGCAGCTGGAGGGCGGCCGATGGGAATGGATGGGGAGGCTGCCTCTCCGTGGCGGGACAGCTGCTCAGCTCCCAACTCCTCGGTGGCCGTCCTTCCGGCTTAACCATGAGCCCGGAGCCCGTTAACCGTGAGCCCGGAGCCCGTTAACCATGAGCCCGGAGCCCGTTAACCGTGAGCCCGGAGCCCGTTAACTGTGAGCCCGGAGCCCGTTAACCATGTGCCCGGAGCCCGTTAACCGTGAGCCCGGAGCCCGTTAACCATGAGCCCGGAGCCCGTTAACCATGTGCCCGGAGCCCGTTAACCATGAGCCCGGAGCCCGTTAACCATGTGCCCGGAGCCCGTTAACCATGAGCCCGGAGCCCGTTAACCATGAGCCCGGAGCCCGTTAACCATGTGCCCGGAGCCCGTTAACCGTGAGCCCGGAGCCCGTTAACAGTGAGCCCGGAGCCCGTTAACCATGTGCCCGGAGCCCGTTAACCATGAGCCCGGAGCCCGTTAACCATGTGCCCGGAGCCCGTTAACCATGTGCCCGGAGCCCGTTAACCGTGAGCCCGGAGCCCGTTAACCGTGAGCCCGGAGCCCGTTAACCATGAGCCCGGAGCCCGTTAACCATGAGCCCGGAGCCCGCTCTACTCTGAGGCACCCCCTCGGGCCAGCCTGCAAGCCGACCAGACTCGCCCCAGCCCCCCTCTGCTCCACACGATGCCCAAAGAGCTCCTGGAGAAAGACAAGGACATCCCACACAGGCAGGGCAGACCAAGGCACGGCAAAGGGGGACCCAGCAGGACACCCCGCCCGCCACGAAGCCAGAAAACCCCCCAAGACCAGCCGCCCCGGCAGTTTCTAGTCACTGAAGCCACGCCCACATCGCCAGCGGAAGCCAGTGCTGCCCGCCGGTCCTGGCCCCGACAAGGGGCTGTCCCCTCCCAAACCTGAGAGCCGGGACCGAGGCCTGAAGCGCAAGCAGGGACGTGCCATGCGCTGTGGCGACTCGGGCGCTGGGTCTCGCGCGACGGTGGGGAGGCTTAGGGGAACAACAGCCGCTCAGGAAAGCAGGTGGCGGTTTCTCCAGGAACTCCACACGCACGTGCCAACCCCCCCAAGGAGCCACACGCTGCCCCTCCGAGAGGACACGTGCCCTCGCAGAAGCAAGGCCCTGGGACAGCCTCGTGCCCTGGTCCCGGGCGAGTGGCTGTAACGGGGCCCGAGGGGGCGTGGGTGACGGAGCACTCTGTGCCTTGGCCGTCCGCGAGGGGTAGACACCACACCTGTGACGGATGCACAGAGCACCCACGAGGACCCCCCCACACATGCATGAGCATGCACACACGAGCACCCCCACACGCACGCACACGCAACACGAGTGGAGCCTGAATGAGTCTGGGGTGGCACCATGTCCACTTCCTGGCTTTGATGCCACAGTCTGTCACCAATGGGGGAACTGGGCACAGGGACCTGCAACTTCCTACGCATCCACAATAATTTCAAAAGTAAGTTTTCGTTAAGAAAACGTAACAGCGGGCACCCCATGGCACAGCCCTGTGGCCTGTGTGAGCGCCACCACGGGTGACTTGTTCGCTCCTGCGCTGGGAGCTCACCTCGCCCACCCGCCAGGGGCTCCCTCCCAGCAGGCCCCACACTTAGCTGCCCCCCCATTCAGAACACAGAAGGGACAAGGGACCCCAGAGGACGGGGGACTTGGAGTGCTGCGAAGAGCCTCAGAAGTCTCCCACTTTACCCGCCCCCCCGAATCCGTCCAGTGCACCCCAGAAACACCCCTCCCCCGTCCCAGCCGAGCATGTCCCTCGCACGGAGGCTCGGGTTCTGAGAGGCCCTCGCTGGCAGCTGCACCTCCCTCTGTGGTGGCTCCCGCGCTCAGACCCCGGAGCGGGGCGTGCAGAGCCCGCGGGGCAGGACGTGCAGCCTCGAGCACTGAAGACGGCGGCAGCTCCCACCCGAGGGCAGCTCCGCGTCGCCCGGCCTCCCCACACGGAGGCTGAGCAGCAGAGCCACGTGCCCTGAGCCCCAGCCTTTAAAATCCTGGACAAGGCTCCCCCGGGGATTCCAGCCGGGGTTTCCGTGTCCCGGGGGTGTGCCCTTGCGCGTCCTGGCAGCTGCAGCCAGGAACCTGGTCAACACCGCCCATGAGACGGAGGAGCTGGGGCTGGGGACTCAGCTGGCTGGAGGCTGCACCCTCCGGCTCACGACTGTCAGGGCCTGTGTCCCGAGAGAGGGCACAGGTGTCCAAGCCGAGCAACAAGTGCCCATGAGCACAGTGCCGGTGGCGGAACTTCCCTCTACGCAGAGACGAATTTATATTCCAACCCAAGCGTCCTCCTGCAGCTCGCAGGCGCCGTGTTCTCTCCCGCATTAGCCCTGTGGGCGGCGCCACGGCCACCTGTCCCACCGCGGCGATGCCACCTCCCTCAGCGCCCACAGGAGAGGCCTCAGGGTCCCCCAGCTCAAGTGCATCCCAGCCTCCTTCCAGCAGGCGACCCGGAGCGGGGGGTGGGGGGGGGGGGGCACGAGGCCAGGGAGGGCTGCTCTGCCGCAGGGACCCCTCAGACGTGGGAGCCAGCCGGCTGGAGGCCACCCCGTCACAGCTGTGACCAGGGAACGCCTTCCCACTTCGGTGGCTCCATCATGGAGCCCAGGACAGTGCAAACCACAGCCCCGGGGCCAGCTCGCCTGCCAGCTCGCTTTGGCAAATGACCCAGACTTGGGCCCAGCCCTGCCCGCTCATTCACACCGCCGGGCAGCGCTGACGGCGTGGCAGGTGGCCCGAGGGAAGACATTCACCAAACCGTCCGATTTAGACCAGCTCTGAGGAGCGGGGGAGGGGTGGGGACCAAAAACACTGACCAAAATGGAAAAAACAACTATTTTCATAAAGCATCAAAGAGCCGACAAAAGAGTAGGGAATTTCAGGCCCAAACTGAGGGTAGCAGAGCTGGCGCCCAGCGCCGTGGCAGGGGCACTCCACCCAGGGCAGCTGCCGGTGCCTGGGGCATGAGCTCGGCTTGGGGAGGGGGGTGTCTATGGGGGGCATCTTGCCGGCATCCTTCATTCCTTCTGAACTCTGCACCGCGTCCCATGTCCCCTGATCGAAGTACAAGTTCCAAGCACTGAACAGAAGAACAGACCGATTGCTGGGATGAGATGCAAGTCCAAGAGTTTAGAGGGGGTTAACATGTTTAAAAAGGACAGAGTATACATCGAATGATAGGGTACAACTGCATCTTTCTCTGAGAAAAAAATAAAGTCAGATTCCCACCTCACATAAAACACAAATATAAATTTCAATTAGTTTAAAAAACAAAATATAAAAATCAAATTCAGCCCTAGCTGGTGTGGCTCAGTGGATAGAGCGTTGGCCTGCAGATTGAAGGGTCCTGGGTTCAATTCCAGTCAAGGGCACATGCCCAGGTTGCAGGCTCGATCCCCAGTTAGGGGGCGTGCAGGAAGCAAGCCAATCAATGATTTCCTCTCATCGTTGACGTTTCTATCTCTTTCTCCCTCTCCCCTCCTCTCTGAAATCAATAATAATAATAAAAAAAATCATCAAATTCAGAGAAAAACATGTAAGAAAATGTGTTTATAATTAACTAGAAGAAAGACTTCTTAATAATCATTATGCTATATACCTGAAACTAATGTTATGTCAATTAAACCTCAATAAAAAAATCAAAACTTAAATTTAAAATTCACCTGTCATAAAAAGTTCCTAAGAAGAATATTATCATCAAAAACCATGAAACAAATTGGGAGAAAGTATGCATGATATATACACCTGGCTTCCTCTCCCTAGTGCAGTGATGGCGAACCTTCTGAGCTCGGCGTGTCAGCATTTTGAAAAACCCTAACTTAACTCTGGTGCCGTGTCACATATAGAAATTTTTTGATATGTGCAACCACAGTAAAACAAAGACATATTTTTGGTATTTATTTTATATACTTAAATGCCATTTAACAAAGAAAAATCAACCAAAAAAATGAGTTCGCGTGTCACCTCTGACACGCGTGTCATAGGTTCGCCATCACTGCCCTAGCGACTAGCCTTCCTGGTGTTTCTTCAGTCCAGGAACACGACTTGCTTTATAGCCAGGTAGAAACATTTTACACTTTAACAATCATTTGATCCTCACAGAAGTCCCGGAGTAGGCAGATAGGAGACTCGGTAGAATCCTATTTTCTTTTCACTAGCCAGAAAACAGAGATTTAGAAAGCTTGGAAACTTGACCCGACTGAACAGAAGAAAGAAATGGTGGACCCTGACAATGACTTCAGGTTTTCTCACTGCGCAGAATATAGTCAGACACGGCTGCAGTTAAATATTTTACCCTTGGTTCTCCCTGCGTGATCTACAATAATAACCTGCTTCGTGTTGATATTTCCTGCTGTGTTGCTGACAATGACCTGAAGGAGAAGTTGGGGTGCTTCACGGGGCTGGAAAAAGTTGAGCTGCAT
This sequence comes from Myotis daubentonii, assembly GCF_963259705.1. NCBI lineage: Eukaryota > Metazoa > Chordata > Mammalia > Chiroptera > Vespertilionidae > Myotis > Myotis daubentonii. Next base: position 111,125,572 of record NC_081844.1, on the reverse strand, counting down.
CAGAAAGCAGGTCTAATGAAGCAAGTTTGTTCTATAAGACGCTAAGTTGACTCGCGCATGCGCCACACACACAGAGCTCACGCTGGCACCAATCGCACGAGTGTGTTTCCATGTCATTGTCGATCGTGAATTTGTTGACACTTCTGTTATAAAGGGCGGAGTGAAGTTACAATATTTCTTCCAATGAATGTCCTTTCGGTGTGCACGAATCCGTGCCCCAGGCCTCGTTAACAAGTAGCTGAAAACTGTCTGCGTCACCAGTGAGCTCTGAAGTGTGACCTACACAGGCCCACCCTTCACCCACCAGGTGAGCACGGCCAGAAGCTTGCTGACAGGCAGTCCCAGCTGCCTTGGGGAAGGGGGGGGGGAGTGTGGAGCGGGGCCCCTGGGGGGGTCAGGCGTCAGGTTCATCAGACTCGGGGTGCAGACCCTGCCCTGCCATCCCCCCAGGTGCACATCCCAGGAACGGACAGTTAGGCAGCCACACGGACACTGTTTCCAGCGGCACCTGCTGCAACCGCAGGGAAGTCACTGACCCTGGTCGATGGACTTGGCTCCTTGTCCCTGGTGCCCGCCCAGCCCAAGTCGGTCAGTTACAATTCCAGGCCTGGCAGCCCAGTGCTCAGCAGTCACAGAGGAGAAAACAGAAACAATGGGAGAGAGGAAATTCTGCTAAGGAAAACAGTCCAGGCTCCCAGGGAGCTGTTGGGCCAGATCAGCAGCCCCGCCCCTTGAGGACAAAGAGCCCACTGCCAGACCAGAAACGTTTCTTGCGGCGAATACCACTGGTCTGAGGTCTGCTGGCTCGGGCAGATGCTCCGGCCGCAGAGTTCACGGCCTCTTGGCTGCTCTGAAAGAGCCTGCAGCTCATGCCCACGTAACTGGCTGGGTTTCCAAGATTACAAACGCCGTCCGACCCTTTGGTCACGTTTCAGCCATGCCCGTGGAGACCACCCTGGGAGCATGGGGACCAACGGGCTATGGCGGGCGCCCATCACATTCTGAAGGGAAAGAGGGGCTACTATCCTCCCAAGTTACCTGACTGTGGGCAGGACGGACAGCCTGGCCCGCCCCTCGGGCCTCTCCCCTCCCCCTCACACTCAGCTGAGGGCCACGCCAGAGCGCAGTGCTTCCTTACGTGGTGCTGGGCACAGCGGCCACCACGGCCGCGCCTCCGCCGACAGTTCCCAGCCGGCTCTACGGGACCAGGCCGGGCAGGTGTCTCCTCCTGTGCTCCCCAGGTAACCGGAGCCAGGAACCTGGGAGTCCCCTGTCACCGGCCGGACAGGTGACTGCAGGCGACCCAGCCTCCGAGAGCCAGCACCGCCACCTCGGCCCTCGGCATCAGGGGCGCGGAGCAGCCAGCATTCAGGTGCCTTTGTAAGGGGAAGAGCGAGTGCTCTGCAGACACCAGGGATTCCCGGGACCGAGAGCAGCGAGAGGACCCTGCGGCCGCCCTGTCTCCAGGCGGCGAGGCTGCTCACAGCAGTAGAGGGGTGCTCGGCCCGGGTGACCACCAAGCGCAGACGCTTGACCGGCTCGAGGGTGACAGGAGCTGCGCGGTCTCCCTCGGGGGCAGAACAGACATGCTACACATGTGCTCAGGGAGAGCAGCGGGGGGAGGAGGCCAACCCGCACCAGCCCTCCCCTCCCAACCTCAAACGCACCCGAGCCAGCAGCCCGTCTCAATCCTGTTCATGGAACATTTGCTCCTCGCCACCCTTTCGTTCAAGTAAGAGACCAGCTCTGTCCTGCCCCTAAGCACAGGCTACGAGGAAGGTTCCAGAAGCTCTGAGGCCCGGCCGGTGGCTCAGTGGTTAGTGTTGACCCACGAACCAAGAGGCACTGGTTCCATTCTGGATCAGGGCACGTGCCTGGACTGTGGGCTCCATCCCCAGTAAGGGCGTGCAGGAGGCAGCCGATGGATGACTCTCTCAACAATGTTTCTACCTTTCTATCCCTCTCCCTTCTTCGACCTCTGAAATCAATAAAAACATACTTAAAAAAAAAAAAGCAGCTGTGGGAGGGGACGGCAGGGCGCACGCTGAGGCCTGGAGAACATCAGCTCAGGGGCCGGGGGCCCATCCAAGGCCCTCGCTCTCAGGTCCTCTGCAAGACGGTTACCACGGTGACGCTGAGGCCTCCACAGAGCACCCACTCTCCCTAGTCCAGGCTCACAAGGGCCAGAGCAGGTTAATGGCCAGTGAGCTGAGCAAACCCAGAAGCGGGAAGTGAGCAGAGGCCCTCACGGCCGGAGCAGCACAGGGGCGCCAGCATGGACCCTGGAGGAAGCTGGACCAGTCAGACGAGCAGACACAGCGCTGGGCCAAGCTGGGGAGGGGACTCTAACTTGGGGACACCCCCAAGGGCAATGAAGTACCACCGCTTGGGATACTTCAGCCATCCTGGCACAGGCCCAGGGCGCTGGTGCTGTGGGAAGTGACCACACGGGGACCCGCAGGCCGCCCAGACAGACATTTCCAGGCGGACAACACAGTGGCCCCTGGGGACAGAGGCGTCTCCCTTCTCCACTGGATTCCAGAGGTTCTTCCAGGACGGGGGGGGGGGGGGGGGGCACGGTACTTTTCCACAAGCTCCAGTGCCCAGAGGCGCTCCCCGGCCAGGCGGCCACCCTCCGTAAACTCAGGTGCGCGGTCAGCGCTGTCCCTCAGCAACGCCGGCCCCTCCTCCCTGCTTACCCCGAGAAGCAGCGCGAGCGGAGGCACTGCTGTCAGCGGAGCAGGGAGTGTTCTCGGGAACAGCGGCTCCACCTCCTGGGAGGCAAGAAGGGTCCTGAGGACACAAGCCCCAGCCGACCCGACTCGCTGAGACGCACCGAAACCCTCCAAGTGCCGGACCTGCTGGGCCCCCGCACCTGTGGGGGAAACCAGCAGCCCCTGGCCCCCGCTGGCCAGGTGGGGCTACACAGGCCTGGGGGGGGGGGGGGCCTCCGGGGCTGTCCGCTGGCTCGCTCTCTCCCACAGGCCGCCTCCGGGGCTGGACCCTTGGCACCTGGCGGACACTGAACCGAAGGCCGGGCCTGCCCCTGAGATGCAGACCAGCGCACACCTGGGCACCACAGGACGCGGGAGAGACCCACCCACAGGCTTGCTTTTCTCCTGCGTTTCCCAGATTTCTCTGAACCAACATGAACTTTAATAACGAAAGACAATCACTTTTAACAAAAAGAGCACCCCCTCCCCCCAAATTGTAACGCGGGCCCTATTTACCATAAAGCTGGCGTGGTCCTGCAGCGACGAGGGAAGCTGAGACTCTCGTGACAAAACTCAATCGCAAGGCGGCGTGTGCAGTTAGTTCACCCAAAGAAACGGGAGGGCCCAGAAACAGGACAGTGTCACAGCAACAGTCCACGAAAGCCACGGAGTGGCCGAGGCTCCGTAGGACAAGTGGGGGTCCTGGGTGCTGGCCTGGCCTCTTGCCCCACAGCCCAGCTAAGCCAGGCACCTTCTTTCACACACCGCCCTCCTCTGCTGCCCAGCCGGCCGGCCACACCGGTGCACGCTGCCTCCTGAGAGCAGAGCTGCCGACCGGATGGAGTCCTGGAGTGACCGACCCGTCATCAGACCCTGAGCACCTCTCGACTCCCACGGTGGCCCCGGCACGGTGGCCCCGGGGAACCCATTCCCGGGCCCAGCTGCCACACACACTCGTGCTGACATCTGCTCTAAGTGGCTCCGAGGGCCTGCTCTCCTGCCCTCGTCCCCCTGCACGACAACCTTCCCCCATGTCCTGAGCAAAGGCTACCTGTCACCTGCCCTGGGGCGGGGGCCCTCTGGGGCACAGCCACTGGCTGGTCTGGAATACAGTGTGGAAGGGAACAAACATGCCGCCAGCAGCGAGCTCCGCTGGCCCAGCCGAGGGTTCCCAGCCTTCCTTCCGAGGGAGCTGGAGGCGGCCTCGCCAGCTGTGACGGCAGGTCTCTACCGGTTAACCTGCCGGCCAGGAGTCAGGGAGCAGCCCGTGGCCACGCCAGAGCGTCCAGCTGGTCAGTTCATGGGATCAGGTCACTGACACGAGGCGGGACCACACGGCACTGCACCTGCTCGCGCGAGGTTGCCCCGCCCACCCTTCGCAGCACGGCGTGACTCCGTCTGCAAACCTGCCTTCACGTGACTGATTCTGCATCTCCCGCTGCTCTGACCACTGCACACCAGGAGCAAAATCTCACTAAGAACGTGGTGGTAACAGACACGGGCACACATATTCTGCTAAGATGAGACGCCTTCCGACACGAATTCCTACACACAGGTTCCCTGGCCGCCGGGCCACCCTGTGCACAGCCCAAAGGCCCCGCTCCAGCCCTCACCACCTGGCGCCTCCGTGGAGCCATCAAAATCCCCTGGAAACACAGATCTGGTGGCTGAGGGACAGTCATGGTGTTCCCACCTGAGAGCGACTGAGATTCCTGTCTGTCCGACGTGTGTCCGGAGGACCCTGGACATGCCCACACGTCCCAGTGCCATCCTCCGTGCCACCCAGATGCCAGCAGCACGGCCCGACCCGTCCCTCCAGGCTAGGCCACGGCGAGGCCGCGTGAGCTGCACCTACCTCAGGACGGGCGTCCGTGGAGCCCGGGGAGCCCTGTGGGGCTGCGGGTGCCGGCGGTTTCTCTGCTGCCAGCGCCTTCTTCAACTTCCTGTTCTTCTTCTCTGGCGCGCCGGGCGTCCCGGGAGCTTTCCTCTTCGGCGCGGCCATCCTGCCCCAGGAAAGCAGACGGGAAGGACCATGCTTGTACGTGCTCCCATGCGAAGCACAAAGGTGTTTCAGGGAGCGCGGAGCACGTGTAAACGTGACCGGAGGCCCATCGCCCAGCGTCATCGCCTCCGACGACCAACCCAACCATGTGGTGGGTGCCTTTCTCTTTTCTGAGGTTTTAACAGGCAGGGTCGGCAAGAGTAGGTTTACAGTTCTTCGTATGAAAAACGATACAATAGTTACTAAATAATAACACAAGAATACACTGTTTCGCTTACTCACCGCTGTAAATCTAATTTCCCCACCCTGTCTATATTCTGTATTTTTTTTGTACGTTTGTGTTTTTTAATTGACTTCTCGGAGAGGAAGGGAGAGGGAGGTGGAAGCAAGGCGAAGCATCCAGGGGCCGCCGCCTGCACGCCCGAGCCTGCCATCCGGCTCGTGCCCTGCCCGGGATGGAACCGCGACCTCCTGGCGCATGGGATGATGCTCAGCCAACCGAGCCACATGGCTGGGCTGAATTCTGTATTTCTAACTGCACACGAACACGAAGCTTTTTAACATTAAGAGAAAAGGCCCAACACATCGACTGGCTGCCTCCCGCATGCACCTCGACCGGGGCCGGAGATCAAGCCTGGGGCCGAGGCTCTTGACCAGAGTCAACCCTGCGACCCTCAGTCCAAGGGCCGATGCTCTAACCACTCAGGAAACCAGCTAGGGCAAGAGAAATATCATTTTAATGACTACCAAAATTTTCTAAAAGTGCAAATTACAGCCGAACCGGTTTGGCTCAGTGGACAGTGTCGGTCTGCGGACTCAAGGGTCCCAGGTTCGATTCCGGTCAAGGGCATGTACCTTGGTTGCGGGCACATCCCCACTGGGGGGCGTGCAGGAGGCAGCTGGTCGATCTCTCTCATCGATGTTTCCAACTCTCTATCCCTCTCCCTTCTTCTACGTAAAAAAATCAATAAAATATATTTAAAAAAAATAAAATTGCAAATTACAAAAACGTGCTATTCCCCGATTATTGACCATTTGGGGTTATTTTTATTTCCTGCTATTACACTGACCCGCACCAGAGCACTGGGCTGCTCACACGTGGAGCCCGTGCTGCACCGGCGATGGCTCCTTGGCGCGAGGAAGCGGCAGCGCCTGGGCCAACGAGGGGCTGACATGTGGCGAGGGCTGCACGGGAGCCGGTGCACCTGCTTTCTCCAGCTCCACAGGACCGAGCTCCACGCGCAAGAACAGAGAAAAGCCCACGGGTTCTAATCCAGGCGCCTTCGTGGGGCCACGGCCTGGGGAACCCGGAGGAACGGTGAAGGCTCAGGACCTCTGAGTGGGGACGTATGAAGGGACCAGGCTGACTTTCGGAAGGAGAAGCAGGAACGGAACCAACTCCAGCTGCTGGTGCCGGGGAGCCGCCAGAGCAGGAAGAAGGCCCGCCCCCACCCCACCGGCTTCGGGCCCCTGTGGGTGGAGCCTAAAAAGGAGCTGAAAACAGAGCAGCATTTTGCCCAGACGCTGCCACGTGGGCATCGTGACGCAGGGGGACCGGCGCCCCGAGCTGCGACCCTACGGTGACCAGCCTGCAGACACACGCGAGCATTTCCCGGCACTTCCTCCTTAGTGGAAATAACCCCATCACGGAGCAACAAGGGACTGAATACGTCAACCAGGACCAACCAGTGCAATGGAATCCATTCAAAAATCACAACAGCCCGGCCGTGTGGCTCAGTGGGTGAGCGTCCACCGGCAGGGTAGGGCAGCAGGCAGCCAATCAAGATTCTCTCATCAAGGATATTTCTATCTCTCTTCCTCTCCGTTCCTCTCTCTGAAATCAATAAAAACATCTTTTAAAAATCAATAAATGAGAACGCATTACAGATACAGGATGAAAAATGTAGAACACTATGTGTGGTACCACTGTCCAATTTCGTTTTTAAGAAAATGCTGACATAACAACAGGGAAAGCTCCATTTGTGTGTATATATTCCCCTAGCTATGAAAATGTCTGTGACATCAACAAAACCTTTGCCTAAGGGGTGGGGTTACAAGGAGCTATTTTTTTACAGCTCAGTTTTATCTTGCTTTTCTCAAGGCTCTATACTTGAAAAGCATAGTTAGCACTGTGATAAGAAATCTGGAAAGAATACGAGACTGTTGACAAAGGGGCTTTGAAAAGACAAAGAACTCTGCCAGCCAATTAATTACCTTGTTGAAGAAATAAGAAAAGTTTAGCACAGCGGTTCTCAACCTGTGGGTCGCGACCCCTTTGGCAGTCGAACGACCCTTTCCCAGGGGTCGCCTAAGGCCATCCTGCAGATCAGATATTTACATGACGATTCCTCACAGCAGCAACATGACAGTGATGAAGTAGCAACAAAAATAATTGTATGGTTGGGCCACAACCTAAGGAACTGTATTTAAAGGGCCAGAAGGTTGAGAACCACTGGTTTAACAAATATTTACATAACAGTTACCATAAAAGTTAAGTTAAATCTATATTCATTCTGAAAGTTATCATTAAAAAGTTTAACCACCAAGTCTATTTGCTAAAAGGGGAAAAGGCTCCCACATTATAGAAAGGTTTCTTTTAATAGTTCCAAGAGATGGCAGCTCATGAACCTGAGACAATGTTTGTATAGAAAACCCCGTTTCCTTCCACCTTCGGTTAACGCGCCGAGACCGGTCGAGGGCAAAGAGCAGCCTCTTCCACGGAGCGGGACAACTGGACGTCCACGTGCACGCGCCCCGCAGAGCCCTCTCAAAAAGGGCCAACACCCAAACGTGAGCCAAACAACCAAGTCTAAAAGGAAAACCCAGGAGCAGCGCTTCGTGGCCTGGACAGCAGCTTCTTAGCGGCGACACCCACAACGCAAGCAGCAAAGGAAAACAGCAAGTGGCTGGTCAGAATGAAAAAGGCTTGTGCAGCAACGACACAGGAAAACAAAAGGGCGCCTACACACGGAATTGGAGGACATGCACGTAAGGCTTCTATCTGACCGGAGACTTGTACCCAGAATGTGCCAGAACTCTTGCAACTCAGCAAAAAAAAAAAAAAAAAAAAAGACAAAGACAAATAGCCTTATTTAAAAATGGGCAAAGAGATCTGAATATAGAATTTCCCTAAGCGGCACAAATGGCCAATAAGCACACGGAACGATGCTCAACACCACTGTCATTCGGGAAATGCCAACCACAGGCCAGGCCACTGGAGTCGCGGGGCCGGCTAGCCAGACGCCGAGGATGGAGGATGCGAGGACCCAGGGCTCCCTCTCACGGCCGGTGGGATAGGAAACGGCCAGCCAGCCGCTTTGAAACGGGGAAGGGCACCTCCCAACTCCCAGGACGGAGGCCCCTGGGGGAGGGTCTGGGCCCCACCGTCCCCCAGGTCTAGGAGGCCAGCCCCAGGGCCCAGGGCGGTGGCTGTGCTCTGCCCACGTGGATGCAGGGCCATTCCAGTTCGGACTTGCCCACCGACACGCATGGCCTCCCACTCTGCCCTCTGCTCCCCTCCCAGCCAAGCTCTAAACCCTGTGATGACAAGCAGCCCGCCCGCCAAGCCCACCCCCATCGCCCGCTCTTTCCAGCTCACCACCTCCGCAAGCCTCCTCGCCCTCCTCATTCCACCTCCACAACCGCGTGCCCACGCCCACCATTTCAATCTCGGCCTCGCAGGCACTCAGCTCCTTCTCGGGCAAAACCCCGACTCCGCGACCTGCGCCCTGCGCCAGCGGCTGGAGGCCCCCAGGACCAGGCTGGCGGGTCTCCCCAGCGCCACCCAGGAATTCCCCCGCTTCTCCAACTGCAGCCACTGGCCAGGACCCGGGCCTGCTGGCACCTCTCCTGACCTCTCCAGCTCCAAAGTCGCCCCCAGCCCCGCCCCGGCCCCCTTCTCAGCGGAGGGCCTTAACTCCCTACCACCGACTGCCACAAGCTCCTAGGTCCTGGGACCTTCCTTCTCCCGTTGCCATGGAAACTGCAGGCTCCCACAAGGCCCAATGCTGCTCTCGGGCGCCGGGGCCCACCCCGCCTCCTGCACCCTCTTCCTCCCCTGCCCACGAGTCAAGACCCGAACAACACGCACGCACACAGCTCCTAGCAGCCCGGCCGCAGCCGCGGTTCTCAACCTGGGGGTCCAACGACCCTTCCACCGGGGTCGCCTAAGACCGTCGGAAAACACACATATAATTACATACTGTTTTTGTGAGGAATCACTATGCTTTGATGATGTTCGATTTGTGACCATGAAATTGGGGGTCACCGCAATACGAGGAACGGTACTAAAGGGTCGCGGCATCGGAAGGTTGAGAACCGCTGAAAGGATGCCTGAGCCCGGCCCGCGTGCTCAGTGACTGGGCCGCGACCTGTGAACCACGAGGTCACGGGTTCGATTCCCGCTCAGGCACGTGCCCGGCCGCGCTGGACCCCAGTGGGGGGCGTGTTTTTCTCTCACTCGTGTTTCTGTCTCTCTCTCCCCTCCTCTATGAAGTCAACAAATTACATTTTTTAAAAACGCCACCACCTCCAGCGACCCTACACCCCTACGGGCAGGGCCCCCGGGCGCCAGTGCGACACTCACCGCGGGTCAGGTTCCGCCTCCCTCGCGGGAAGACCCCCGGCTCCCGCCGCACGTGGAGAAGGCGGCGTCCTCCCCGCCCGCGCGCTGTGTCCCAGCTGCTCCGGCCTCTCCGACCCCCCAGCCCCGGCTCCGGCCGGCAAGGGCGCCGGGCCGTCCCCCCGGGGGGAGCCCCGAGAGGCGCCGTGACAGAAAGTCCGAGGCGGCGGGGGCTCAGTGTCCGCGGTCCGCAGGGCCGCCCCGAGGCCGCCGAGGCCCCGCGCCGGGCTCTCCCGCCGCCCCCGCAGCCCCGCTCGCGGCCCGCGCCCCCCGGCCCGCGCCCCCACGCGGCGGCCACCCCGACTCGGAGACTCTGCCGCGCTCGCCTACCTGCGCGTGGCCGCCGACGCCGGCTTCCGGCAGACCCAGCGCCCAGGTAACGCCGTCCCGCCCTCCGGAGCGGCGCCGCCCATTGGACGAGACCCGCCTCCGTCTCTCGGCCGACCAATAGCGAGCGGCGGCCGCCAGGGGGCGGGGCTGGGCGCGGGCCGGTAGCGTCATCTCTGGACGCCGCAAGTCGCTGCGAGCCGCCAGTTGCCAGGCAACCCCCCCCCCGACCACCCCCCCCCGACCACCCTCCCCCCCCGCACCCCCCCCCCCCCGTGTGCGGCGGTGGGTTTGGGCCCCACTCCGCGGCTTCTGGCCTGGGGCTCGGCGGCTCTGGGGCTGGGAGGCCGCCGGGTGCTGGGTCCCTCGGACTTAAATGAATGAACGACGCCTGTTGTGGTCCACGGGCATTCGTCTCAGACATTATAAACGTATATAAATTGTAAATGCTGTAATTTAAACTGTATAATGTTTAAATGTCACCAACATTACACGTGTGCGAAGGTTTCAAATGCCGTAGAGCCGCATCTGCAAGAGTGTGGTAAATTCAGGTTAGTATCTGAATCGAGGCCGGGAAAACTAAACGTCTGGGTTGTAGATACCGGAGTTAAATCCTCGTTCATTCATTCGGTTTTTAGAAATATTTCACAGTCCAGACACTTTGAGAATGGGAGGAAAGGAAGATCGCTTGTGTGGCCCACTGCCAAGGTGGGAACTGCAAAGGGGGAGGGGGTGACAGCTGGACAGGAACGTGCAGGGATGTCTCTTCAAGGCACATACCCAGAATTCCTGGGCCACAGGTATAAGCGTGTCCCATTTTAATGACTAAGGAAAGCTCTTCTCACTGCTCCCCCTGGGCCCAGCCGGTTTGGCTCAGTGGGCAGAGTGTTGCCTGTGGACGGAGGGTCCTGGGTTTGATTCCCGTCATATCCGGAGTTGCCGGCTCCATCCGCTACAGGGGTCATGCAGGAGGCAGCCAATCAATAATTCTCTCTCATTGATATTTCTCTCTCTCCCTCTCTCTTCCTCTCAAATCAATATATTTAAAAAAAAAACACACACAAAAAAACTTCTCCCACTGGGCTTTACGACGCCACGGGAAAAAAACATAGCTTCCTGCCCTGGGCAGAGACGGAGCACCGACCTACTGCTCTGGGTTCACTCAACAACCCACGCAGACTCCTGACACTAAAGGGGTTCATCCCCCCAACTTCCAACGAATATGAATGCTGGCCCTCTGTGGAAGTGTACAGTGCGATGTGGCTTACCCATTTGACACACCGCCCCATGCAACCTCATGCCCTGTCCAGAGCCACTCCGTGGCACCTTAGCTCACGTGGATGCTCATGACAGGCTGGGAAGGCAGGCAGACCAGGGCCTTGGTACTTGTGAGTGACAAGAACTTGTGGATGCAAGGAACAGAGCGAGGGCTTAGTGCTGCAGAGGGACAGGGAGCAGGGGGCCTGCTCTCCTGGCCTTGCACACCCTTGGAGCCACCTGCACGAGGACACAGGGTGCTTGGAGCTCCCGCGACACTGACGCCCCAATCCCACCTGCAGGCAGAAGCAGACCAGAGGCAGACGACGATTCTTCCTGATAAGGTGTGGGTTTTCTCCTTTAGTGTGAGGATCAGGAGCAGCGTTGTCTAACAGACAGAATGCAAGCCACCCACCTGTTTCTAAAATGTCTCGTGGGTAACCAGTTAAAAATAAAAATGGAAACCAGTGAAAAAACTTTAATATTTCATCTAATCCATCATATCCAAAATGCATTTCAACATGTAGCTGTTTTTAAGTGAGGTATTTTACTTTGAAAATTTTTGGTATTGCTTTCAAAACCAGCGTTTTATTCTCAACTTGGACAGAAATTTTCATGAGAAAGACCTGATCTATATTCAGATTTCGTGGCTTACAGTTCATAAAGTGCAGTTCACACCCCAAGTTACCCACAGACTTACACCTTTCCTAACTGGATCAAGTCAACGGCTCTAACGCTGAACAGAGCCAGAGCTCAGTGCCGGCTGCGCCGGGGCCTTCCGCGTGCTCTGTATGGGCTGTGACCACAGCAGCTCCGGTGCAGCAGCATCACCCGAGAACTTGTTGGGTCTAACCTTTCCGTCAGGTGTCCAGCTGCGAGAATTCTCAGGGTCCACCCAGGCCCCCAGAATCACACTCTGGGGTGGGGCCTGCACTGCTCTAACAGTGCCTCTGGGCGATTCTGACGCATTTGGAACACACCCCACAAGAAGAGCACCCACTTGTACATCGGACTGAATACAAGCCCCTCCTCCTCACCTTCTGGGCTGTGAGCCCAGGGGAGTGGCTGCGTGGATCTGCTAGCCCAGGCCAGCGGGTGTCTGAGTGCACGGCTGGGTGACCGGTGGGCTAACTCGGACAGCACTGTCCCCCGCTTCCTAACACTCCAGGTCTCAGGAGAGAGCTCTTGCCACGCACTGAGGTTCCAGTCTCAGTCCCGCTGGGGGTCAGCGCGGTCACAGACTCTCAGGGGAGTGGGTGGTGGGTGGGGCCGCCCCCTTTCCTGAGCTGATGGCCACAGTGCGACCACCTCTCTGCTGTTTAGGTGGTGAAGCTTCTTCAGAGTCGGGGCCTGACAGACAGCTCGGGCAGCGCCGCCCTGACCGGCTCACGCGGCCCCTTGCTCTTCAAGCGGCTTCCTTTTATTTGGAGGGAGGGAGGGTGTGGAGCAATGTACCCCACCTGAGGGTAGGAGTGCCCTCGGACTGCTTATCTCGCGGAAGGACTTATGTACTCAGTGGGGAAGGTTCGTTTCAGACCTTTGCCGTGAGGAGTAGGAAAGCGCCCGAGCGCCCACGTTCCCCACAAGGGCGGTGGGACACACGAACAAGCCTCTGCAGCTGGCGCAGACCCAGGCGTCATCGCCTCGCTTTCGACCTGAGAGAGAACGAACGAGGACTTCCTTCTTACCCGTGCCCCGTTAACTAAGGTGCAGCGCACGTCGGCCCAACATGGTGCTGCAGAAACCCTCAAATGTCGCTGCCGGACCACGGTGCTCGGTGCTCAGGAGCCAGCTGCACCTGTAACCTGGGGCCCTGCCCCCTCCCCCACCCCCCAAAAGCCACTAGACCCACGCGTGCCATCTGGACTAACGCCTGAGTCGCTGAGCCAGCCAGCGGGGGTGGCAGTGTGTTCAAAGGGCCCGACGGTTCGGATTCAGCGGCTCTCGCAGCTGGACACCTGCACGGAAAGGCTAGACCCACAGTCAGCCGACGCCTTCCCAGCTTCGCACGGAGCCACAGGCAGTTAGGGCAGAGTCAACCCTGAGCCCACAGCCGGGAGTGTAACAAGCAGATGCAACCAAAAAGAACTCCCATTTCTATTCCACAGCAAGTTCAGGCAGATGCTTCTACTGACCCAACGCAGTCCTCTGGTTAACACCAGTGAGTGGGCTCACTGTGTCCCCCAAACGGCAGGTTGCAGTCCTAACCCTCGGAGCATGAGCGTGTGATGCAGGGCCGCCGCCGATGTCATGTTAAGATGAGTCACAGTGGAGCGGGGTGGGCTCATAAGAAGGGGACATTGGGCACAGGGAGAGCACCGGGCTGATGTCTACAAGCCAAGGACGCCAAGACTGACAGCGCCCACGCAGCGAGGGGAGAGGCTGGCACAGACTCTCCCTCAGAACCTCCAGGGGAACCAGCCCCGACACCCTGATCTCAGCTTCAGCCTCCAGAACTGGAACTGAGACGAGGAATTCTATTGTTTGAGCCACCGTTAGTGGTTCTTTGTTACGGCCGCCCCAGGAAACAACACAGCTAGACTCCAGCTTTAATTTAGAATCCAACTTTAATGAAGATTATATTCATGCAAACTCCTGCATCCACCACTTGACAGAGAACAACGCTCCAGGCTGCTCACCGCCCTCCATGGGCGGGAAGCTGGCTCTACCCTCGTCCGGGGAGGCGTCAGGCCAGCACCCCGGCTGGGACTTCTCACCCCCCGATGCTGACGGCTCTGCTCCCGTGTGTGCAGCTGTGATCCAGGGGATGTCTGTGTTGAATACAGAAGTTGCCACGACACTGGTCACAAGCCACTGGCAGCATCTCTTTCTTCTTACACCCCTTTTTCGAGCACCGGAAGGTGAAAACCTGAGAAAGCCATTTACTTCAGTATTTCAATTGCGTCCATAAGCAATTCTTTAACAAGCCCCATAGTAAGACCATTAACATTTACCTAGAAACAGTTTTTAGGTACTAGGAATGAAGAGGTCAAGGTTTTATTCAAACATCCTATATAATAAAAGGCTAATATGCAAATCAACTGAACAGTGGATCGACCGGTCGCGATGACGTGCACTGACCACCAGAGGGCAGACACCTGGAGAAAACACAGTTGCCCTAAACGAACCACATGGCTGCAAGGTGAGAGGCGCGGCTGCACGCCCCATACGCAGGGGCACAAGTCTGTGAAGTCACGCTGATTAATAGCTCGGCCGCCAAGGAGCATGCTGGTCCTCTCAGCTTCCTCCTCCTGCGCTTCCCCAGGAGGTGCTTAGGGGGAAGTAGGCACTCACAGAACAGCTCTCGAGAACCACACTAACTCTCCACCGTGGGAGAAAGTGTGAGGTTCCCGTAAAGAAAGCAAATCTGTGCTGGCCGGTGCCTCAGTGGTTAGAGCACCGGCCTGCTCACCAAAGGATCACAGGTTTGACTCTTGGTCAACAGCACGTAGCTGGGTTGCAGGTTCAATCTCAGGACATCGGGGCACATGTGGGAGGCAACCAATTGATGTGTTCCTCTCACATCAATGTTTCTCTCTCCCCCCCGCCCCCTTCCTCCCTTCCACACTCTCTAAAAATCAAGGGGGAAAAATACCCTCAGGTGAGGATTAACACACAAAAAAAGAAAGCAAATCCTAACATAGACCCGAATACTCAGAGAATGTGTTTATTTGACTGTAAAAGCCTATGCTACTCACAACACCAACTTTTATTAGAGCTTCAGTTAGTACACAAACTATCAGGACGAATTCTGAGTGATAACTGGCCCGTTCCCCTAAGGAAAACCACTCACAGAGCCGACAGGGAACCGGCCCTCACCTTCTCCTTCCCAGGACGGCAGCTACAATCTCTGTCCATGTGCTCACCAATCACCACATCCGGGACCTCTCCCTTCTTCCCTGGGACTGGGCGGTGACACAGCGGGCACACTGGGACCCGAGCATCCTAAAAGAATGAGCATAAGACGACATTCCAGATTCAGGCAATGGAAACTCACATGAGAAAAAGGCAAGATGGTGCAGTTGCATAAAAGGCAGCCAGGTGCCTAACAACCCGTGAGAACACAGCTCCCAGCAGCGGAACGCCTCACACGGTCAAAGCCACCTCCGAGCCTGGGCAGGAGCTGAGGAAACTTCGCTCAGTAAGAACACTGAGGTGACAACTGACATCCGGAAGGTGGCAGGTAATCCCAGAATGACGGGGGCCTACAGTCTGGGGCTGAGCTGAAAAGTCACCCAGGAATGCTCCCCCAGCTAGCAAGTCTAAGAAATAAAGCATTACCACTGATCTCCAAGGCAGAGCCTCGCTAGGGACAGGCGAGGTCAAGCCAACAAATGAAGGGAGCACTTGGGCCTGGTCATCGGTGCCTGTAAACATGAGTGTGTGTGAGTCACCTCCCGCACCTCGCGACCTGGAATACGCTGGAGGCTCAGATGCCAGCCGGCACTGATCAAAGCATGTGACGCCAAGTCATTCCCATTTCTGCTGCCCATGACGAAGCAGCAGAGTGCCGAGAGAGCTCTCCGAGGCAGTCCCCGCGCCGCCCAGAAACAGTGCCTCCAGGCCGGGCGCCACCTGCAGAAGTCCATCGAGGGCAGTGCTGCCCGGAACGTCCTGTGATGGCGGAGATGCTCCATATCCACACCACCCAACAGAGCACAGCAATCACTGTCCTGTGATTACTCAACACCCGGAACGGGGCCAGTGTGACTAAGACACTGACATTAACCAAGTTATGAGGCTGGTGTCTATCTTGGACAGCACAGTTTTAAAGAGTAAGAACTAGAATCTTTCTAATAAAGCATGATAAATTACCTTCTTGTATGCAAAGGGACATTTATGTGCAGCGTAGGTAAAATGATCTTTACAGAAATCTTGCTCACATACATCACATTTCAATGGAAGAAAATCTAAAAAAAAAACCAACAACAACACAAAACAGTAAAGTGATTTAAGGACTAGAACAAAAGAATTATAGATCACTAGTGGTCTGGTTCACGGATTCGTGCACATGGAAAGGAAATTAATTAGAAGAAATATTTTAATATCGCTATTCTCCCTTTCTCTATAATAGAAGTGTCAGAGATGAAAGAAAATTAGTAAAATGTATATGAAAATAACATATAAATTAATAAACAATAACATTATATAACAAAGAGATGATATAAAAACAAAAATGATATAAAAACATTGATAAAAACAATGACTGATTAATTTGTTAAACTTATTCTAATATCTCCCTGTACACCACATTAAGAGTAAAAACACTTTCGGAGTGCTTGACTCATTTCCCTTGTGATCAAGTATTTACAACTTTAATTTGAATGTCACACACTCTTCGAACTCGAGAGAAAGCAACATGTAACTGACCATGTGTGAAAGCAGGCTCAGGTAGGACTATTCCTACTCTGTCTAGTTTGTCCTGGTGATTTATTAATTGTCATCGCAAACGCTGGTATCACGGGAAACTGTCTTCGAATTAATTTAAATGAGGCCAGTGTCAGACGGGGACAAATCAATTCTTGGAATCAGAACCTCTCCCTCTGCAGATCCTGTTAATACTTCAGCTTCGATTATGTTAGGTCGCAGTCTTCTGATAATAAATCTAGTGCCATTACAAAGACCCCATTTACTATTAAGATTTCTCAGTAGCATGAGGATTGTGTCTACTTTCAATTTTAACTTATGACCTGGCATTCCCGAAGGAATAATACTATTAAGAAATTCGATGGGAAAATTTTCCTTTTCAGCATCATCCACTGAATCGATGGAATCAGCACTCAAATAGATGTGAAAATCTCCATCGAGTATATCCAAAATTTCTTCATTTAATTTATGAACATGCTCATTTTTAGGACAAAGAATCACATGCTTAGATATATTTTTATTATCTATAGATATACTATTTCCAAAGGTAGCTTCAATAATAGATCCATTACAAATCATTTCACAGGGGATTTCAATAATATCCACTCCAAGAACTTATATGTATCGTGCGTGCTCAAGTCATCATTCATTTTTAAACGAGTTTCCAGGTGCATGAATTCATGCACATTGAAAGGAAATTAATTAGAAGAAATATTTTTTTTTAATTTTATTGCTTAAAGTATTACAAAGGGTATTACATATGTATCCATTTTATCCCCCCGCCCTAGACAGTCCCCTAGCCTCCCCAATCCCCCAGTGTCTTATGTCCATTGGTTATGCTTATATGCATGCATACAAGTCCTTTAGTTGATCTCTTACCCCCCTACCTCCTGCCCCCCAACCCTCCCCAGCCTTCCCGCTGCAGTTTGACAATCTGTTTGAGGCAGCTCTGCCTCTGTATCTATTATTGTTCAAAAGTTTATAAAGAAGAAATATTTTAATATTGCTATTCGTCCTTTCTTTGTAGTAGGAGTGTCAACCAGATTCACGATCGACAATGACAGATTGAAACCCATGTGTACGATTGGTGCCAGCGAGAGCTTTATTCTATATAATAAAAGCCTAATATGCTAAGTGTCGGGTCGACAGGTCAGCCATTCAACCAACCAAAGCGTAACATGCTAATGATATATGCTAAGGCTGCTCAACTGCTCGCCATGACGTGCACTGACCACCAGAGGGCAGACAGTCGACCGGTAGGTTAGCTTGCTGCTGGGGTCCAGCTGATGGGGACTGCATGAGACAGGCCCTGGAGCCCTCCCGCATCCCTCCCCAGCCCTGATCGTGCACCAGTGGGGTCCCTTGGATGAATTCGTGGACCAGGCCTCTAATATATACAAACTTGCTTAATTAGACCTGCTTTCCGATGCAGCTCAACTTTTTCCAGTCCAGTGAAGCACCCCAACTTCTCTTCCAGGTAATGTCAGCAACACAGCAGGAAATATCAAGATGAAGCAGGTTATTATTGCAGATCACGCAGGGAGAACAGAGGGTAAAATATTTAACTGCAGCCATGTCTGACTATATTCTGCGCAGTGAGAAAACCTGAAGTCGTTTTCAAGTTCCACCATTCTTTTCAGTCAGGTCAAGTTTCTAAACTTTCTAAATCTCCATTTTCTGGCTAGTGAAAAGAAAATAGGATCCCACTGAGTCTCCTAGGAATCTGCCTACTCCAGGACTTCAGTGAGGATCAAATGAGATGAGACACGGGAAAACGCTTCACAAACATTTGGTTAAATTGTAAAATGTCTGCACCTGGCTATAAAGCAAGTCGTGTTCCTGAGCTGAAGAAACTGCAAGGAGGCTAGTTGCTAGGGAGAGGAAGCTGGGCGTTGCTATGTGACGTCATTACCCGGCACCCACAGTGACCCCTTCCAGGCTGGGCTGGACTATGGGCAGCATTTTATGCCATGGGGTCTTGGCAGCGTTGTGATTCGGTGGGGTGTTGCCCCAGGGTGGTGGTGGGGCCTGTGTCCTACTTGGGGGAAGCTGAGTGTTGGTTTGTTGGCATCAGCTCCGTGGTGCCATTTATTATATTTAAATGGCCAGTGTGAGTCATGGCAGCTCCTGCATTGAGCATCTGCCCCCTGGTGGTCAGTGCACATCGTAGCAACCAGTCGGACAGACACTTAGCCTTTTATATATAGAGAGACTAGGGGCCCAGTGCCTGGATTTGTGCACTGGTGGAGTCCCTTGGCCTGGCCTGCAGACATCCCCCGAGGAGTCCCGGATTGCAAGAGGTCACAGGCTAGGCCAAGGGACCCCACTGGTGCACGATTGGGGCTGGGGAGGGACCGCAGGAGGGCTCCAGGGTGTGTCCGGATCATCTTGCCTAGTCCCAATCAACCAGACCCCAGCAGGAAGCTAACCTACCGGTCGGAGTGTCTGCCCCCTGGTCATCAGTGTGTGTCATAGTGACTGGTTGAACCAACGGTTGAACACATAGCATATTAGGCTTTTAGTATATAGGACTAGAGGCCCAGTGCACAAAATCTGTACACTGTGTGGGACCAGGGGTCCCTCAACCCAGCCTGCACCTCTCGCAGTCCAGGACCCCTCGCTCCTTACCACCCGCCTGCTAGCTGCTCCTTACAGCTCAGCTGGCTGCTCTTAGTGCTGTGGAGGCGGGAGAGGCTCCTGCCATCATTGTTGCGCTCTCCAGCCATGAGCCTGGCTCCTGGCTGAGCGGTGCTCTCCCTGTGGGAGTGCACTGACCACCAGGGGGCAGCCCCTGCATTGAGTGTCTGGCCCCTGGTGGTCAGTGCGCATCATAGTGACTGGTCAATTTGCCGTTTGGTGGATTGCTATTAGGGTTTAATTATGTAGGATAGGATAGTAAACAGGTATTCACCTACACTAAGTTCTTTATGACTGACTGTCAAATACATCTTTGAGGTACTCCTCATGAGAAAAAAATGGGGGTCACGAACTTCACAGTGCCAGCAACACCGAGGAACCTGTAAATCTATCTTTTCAAAGGAGAGTCCATCACGAGTATTTCAGCAGCGCACTTCTCACTTCTATCCACTTGGTCCTGGCAACTACTGTAGCGGCCACTTCTCCCCTACAGAATAGCCAACAAAATACCCATTTCCTATTAACATCTCTTAAAAGTGCTTACCTAGCTGCCTGCAGGTCTTTTCTGAACAATGCTTCCCCAAGTCAGGGAACTCCATGGGGAGAAAGCGTCCCGAACACAGAGGGCAGAGTGTAGCAGCACCTAGGAGAACTAGAACCGTTAGGAGGAGCGCCAGGGCGGCTGGTGCTGGCCACCAGGATTTGTAACTTGCAGCTAAAGAGAGCAGGCAAATACGTTCCGTAGGGACCGTTAATAAATGTCCCCGTCAGCCCGGGCCCCTTCGGGAGGAAAGATTCACAAATTCTTTTCTTTCAACACAGAGAAAAATGGGGGGGGGGGGGGACACAAGTACCAGCTCATTTGGAATCGAGCCCATTGAGATGCAGGTTTTCAGTCCTTTCCCTTCCTGCCGTGTGGAGCTCACCCCAATTCAGGATTTCAGCGAAACCAAAGTTTGACTCGTGTGGGTGTGGGCAGGGCTTTCCACTTTCAATCTAGCGGCTGCCAGTGGACGTTGCAGCCCCGGTGGCGCTTAGGGCACAATTAATTCCTTCTACTGGACACACTTGGGGACATAAACAACCCTCTGTTACCAGGCGCTAAGTCACACTAGGTGACGACTTCCCCTCGCTGCTCTCCGACACCCCCTTATGCATCGGGTTTTACTTAGAACTTGTTCCTTAACGACAATCTGGGGCTCATCAGGGCGGCGGCAAGCTGTTGACTCACCGAGGAAAACGGAGACAACTGGAGAAGCCACTGCGCCTCCCCAGGCGCCCGCGGGGACCGGTCCCGCCTGGTCTGAGAACTCTCGTCCCTCCCAGAGCTCAAACCCCGACGGCCTTCCGGACCGTCCCTCCGGGGAGCGTCGCCTATGCTGCCCCCTCGCGTCGGTGCAGGGCCGCTCCCTCCAAAGGGCCTCTGCTGCCATCCTCACCCCCGCACCCAAACCACGGAGCCGCGGCTCTTCCGGGGTCCCGCAACCCTCCCGGCACGGTCGGTTCCCAACCGCAGACCCGTCCTCTACTGTCAACCCTGCGGGTGCTCCGACCTCGGTCCTGGACACCGCAGCAGGGGCTTGAGAGCCTGACCCGGGGTAGCCCTGCTGGAACATCAGCGCGCTAATCCGTCCCACAGGCTGGAGCCCTGCTGCGGCCCCTGCCCTGGACCGCGGTCACTGCGCCCCGCCCCCAGCCCGGCCCCCGGCCCCGGCCTCAGCCCTGGACCCCGGCCCCGCTGCTCCTGCCCAGCGCCAGCCCCGCCCCCAGCCTGGACCCCGGCCCCGCACCTGGCTCTCGTCGAAGGCCGGCGCAGCCGCGGAGGCGAGCCGGAGGTGGCGCAGCCGGGGAACGGGGTGGTCCTCTTCCGCGGCCCAAGGCCGAAAGGACGGGGGAAACTGGGCCCCAGAAGCGACCGTGGTCCGCCCGAGCCCGGGAGAGAGAGCGGCATCGCGCCACCCCAAGGTCCCTGCCATTTATTCCCGGCTGACGCGTCAGAGAACCGCCAGGACGCCCGCGTTCCCGAGCACCCACCTCCGGAGAGGCCAATCCCGTCCCGCCGTTCAGGGCGCGCCCCGGAACGTCATCGGAAGTCCGACCAATCCCGTCTTGTCGCGACCGCGTCGGCCCGCCCACTCCTCGACGCCCCGCCTCCCTTCTCCAACAGGCGCGCAGCTTCTCGAAGCTCAGTCAGAGCTGCGCAGTCACCATGACGCAGCTCCGCGCAGGCGCACTGGGCTCACCGCCAGGCGCGGGAAATTGGAGTCTCGGCGCGAGCGCGTGTGGCCGGTTGGCCTCGCGCCCGCGCAGATGGACGGACCACGCTGGACCGACCGCGCTGGGCGGTGCCGGCGGGCGGCGCGGAGGGCCGCAGCGAGGTACGCAGCTGTCAGGGCAGTGGCCCGCGGGGTCAGCGAGGCTGGGGTGCCGGGTCGCCCCCAGGTTCTCGGGCGCCGCCGGGGGAGAAAAAGCCCTTCTTTCCGGAAGAACGCGGATGGTTAAAGGTGCACTGTGGGGCGTGGGCCTGGACATGGGCCGGGACGTGGCCATGGCAGCCGCACTCACCAGGCCTCGCCTCAGCGTCACGAGGTCACGACGTCACGACGTCCCCCACAAGGGCCATCGCTGCTGGTCTGTGAGCCGGGTGAGCCAGCCGGCTCCGTGTGTTTCCGTCGAAAGGTTGAAACGGCGGCAGCCTGAACTTGCG
This sequence comes from Myotis daubentonii, assembly GCF_963259705.1. Lineage (NCBI taxonomy): Eukaryota > Metazoa > Chordata > Mammalia > Chiroptera > Vespertilionidae > Myotis > Myotis daubentonii. Next base: position 111,103,940 of record NC_081844.1, on the reverse strand, counting down.
CCCCCACCGCCGTCTTTCCTCCGTGTCTCACCGCACAGCCTTCCGGGGCGCCCACTTGGCCGTCCCGCAGAGCAGACGCCACAGGAAGCACGGAAATGCCAGCGCCCCACGGACCCCGCCGCCAGACAGACCCCCGTTCACCTATCGGAGCGGAAACAAGAAAGCAGTGGCACCTGTGGGACCTCCGCTGGGACTGTGCCCGCCCATCCGCCTGCAGGGTTCCTGCACCCTGGCCGGGGCCCAACCGCCCAGGAAGCTCTGCAAGCCTGGATTCTGGAGTTACGGCCTCAGCAAGTAGGCAGGTGCACAAAGGTGGAGTGGAAAGCAGCAAGGTTAGACTGTGTGTGTATGTGTGTGCGCGGGCGTGCACGCGCATTTATGCACATGCTAGAGGCCCAGTGCACGAAAATTCGTGCAAGAGAAGGCCTTTCCGCCGGCACCCGCCTTTCTCCGGTCCAGGACCCGGGCTTCCCCCCCCACCTTCCCCCAGACCCCGGCTTCGTCAGGAAGACGTCTGGTCAATTAGCATATTACCCCTTTATTATTATAGAGATGCTCATTTCCCCCAGTCTTTTTCTGAGCTGTTTGAGAGCATGCTCTACACATGACAGGAACCCCGGATACTCCCCTGTGTATTTCCCAAAAAGCAGACACTCCTACATAACAATTCTCCACCCAACCATGCAGATGAAGTCACCATTCAAACAATACCGTTTCAATCCACAGACCCCATTTGAATTCTGTCAACAGTGTTCCCCACTCCCCACCCCCAGGATCTCACCCACAATCACATGTTTAGTCCCCTCCAACCTAGGACCGGTCCTCTGTCATTCCTGTCCCTGATAGTTTTTCGGTGTCAATTAAAAATCATAGACTTTTGCCCTAACTGGTTTGGCTCAGTGGATAGAGCATCAGCCTGTGGACTAACGGGTCCCAGGTTCTGTTCTGATCAAGGGCACATAACTTGGTTACAGGTTCTATCCCTGGCCCTGGTCGAGGCACGTGGCCGGCCACCAATCTGTGTGTCTCTCTCACATTGATGTTCTCTCTCTGCCTCCCCCTCCCTTCCACTTTCTCTAGAAATCAATGGGAAAATATCCTCAGATGAGGATTAATGACAGAAACACACACACATACACCAAAAAGAAAAATCACAGACTTTTGCCCCGCCAGTGTGACTCTGGTTGAGTGTCAACCCATGAACCAAGGGGTCACCGGTTCGCCCTAGCCAGTTTTGCTCAGTGGTGGGAGCATTAGCCCACTCCATGGACTGAAGGGTCCCGAGTTCGATTCCAGTCAAGGGCACGTAGCTCCCGAAGACTGGAGGTTCAATCTCTGGCCCCAGTCTGGGCACCTGAGAGAGGCAACAAATTAATGTGTGTCTCTCTGTCTCTCCCCCTCCCTTCCACTCTGTCTAAAAATTGGTGGGGAAAAAAAATACCCTCAGGTGAGGATTAACAACAACCACAAAAAAAGGTATCCTATTCCATTTCTGGTCAGGGCACATGCCTAGGTTGTGGGCTCCAACCCCAGTGGGAGGCAGCCCATTGATGTTTCTCAATGATGTCTCTATCTGTCCCTCTCCCTTCCTCTCTAAAAATCAATTAAAAAACATTAAAAAACACACAGACTATTCATACATAGAAGTAGTCAGGGTTCTTTGGAAAAGACAGTGCTGGAAAAAATAGAAAGCGACAGTGAAAGAGAAAGACCCAATAGGAGATGGATGGCCTCCATCACAGAAGCCACCAGCTGAGTCTCCAAGACCTGAGCAGGGCTACGGAGGACAGGACACAACGTCACTCATCACAGGGTTGCCAGGAGTCCGAGTGCACTCAATGGCACGTACACAAGATGACTCACTCAGGGTCCGTCGATGTGTCATCAGGACAGGACCGGATGTGTTTTCTCAGCAGGAAGACGACAGAAACGGTGCTCATCTGGGGCACAAGATTGCAGCCCGTCCTGCCGTGGGTGATACTGATCTCCAGTGCCAGTCATGGCAGTGTCTGCGAGGTTTCTCCCTTTCTCCATTTGTAGGTTGATTAGTGTTCTGTAGGGAGAGGTTCTGAGATCCCACCGTCATCTTTTTCTTCATCCACCTCTGCCTGACTTGCTTGACCTTTACCAATGACTTCTGCCTGAATCACTGTGGTCCTTGCCAAATATACTGTGCAGTTTCTAAAATGCCCATCATCTGTTCTACATTTATCAGTTGGCATTCTTAAGGAAAAGATTTTCCTTCTCTTTAATTTTTACTCATCTGTGTATAGCAGTATGGATTCATGGATTTGTATTTTATTCCATGGGTAGTATTCTATTGCTATTATTATCTATTTTGATGTTCAAATTGTTCAAGTTTGGTCACTGAGAGCCTCATCCAGCTGGATCCTGAATTCTTTTGACATGTCCCCATCATTCTTCAAACCCTTCCTTATCTTCTGGCGCAAGATGTTCCAGGCTCAATGGAACATCTTCTGGCCCAGCCCTGGAATCAGCATTTCTCCAACACCTCTGTTTCTTTTTAATGGAGGATGGTATTTAGAAAGCAAGATTTCCTTGGCTGGCTTGGCTCAGTGGTTGAGTGTCAACCTATGAACCAGGAGGTCACGGTTTGATTCCCAATCAGGGCACATGCCCGGGTTTAGGGCTTGATCCCCTGTAGGAGGCATGCAAGAGGCAGCCAGTCTATGATTCTTTCTCATCATTGATGTTTCTTTCTCCCTCTCTCTGAAATCAATGAAAACATATTTTAAAGTAATAAAAATAAAATAAAGTTAATATCCATGGCTTCAATTCCAAACCAAGACCTCAGGGGTTATTCTCCCGCTCCCTTTCTGTGTTTGTAAGTGCTTTCTCCAGCTGTATAAGATCTGGCTTTGATGATCCTCAATCTGTTGGTTTATTTGCATAATGAAACCAACCTCTCTGGCCGTTTCCTCCACCTGCTGCCTTGGTGCTCACCCCTTAGCACCCCAGGTCCTTAAGCAGCGGTGGGCAAACTGCCCCCACAGCATCCCCCTTCTTCCTGGTGGTCAAATCCAGTGCCAGTCAAAGCCTTCGATTTTCTTCTACAAGAATTTTTTTTTGTAACGAGCAGTTACTAAGGAAGTATAAACACAAATGCAAGCCTTCAAGACTATTATTACTCAAGGATCAGAAATCACATTATTAACCTTGTTAACGATCCTACTATAAAACTTTCATTTATTGGGCCTTTTGATAAATACAAATATCCATTACCTTCATGCTATATCAGTGATGGCGAACCTTTTGAGCTCAGCGTGTCAGCATTGTGAAAAACCCTAAGTTAACTCTGGTGCCATGTCACATATAGAAATATTTTGATATTTGCAACCGTAGTAAAACAAAGACTTATATTTTTGATATTTATTTTATACTAGAGGCCCGTTGCAGGAAGATTCCTGCAAGAATAGGGCCTCCTGCGGCTGGAGTGGAGCAGAGAAGGGAGTGAAGCCCGCTGCGGCTGGGTTTCCCCTCCCACCTCCCGCCTCCGAGCCTCGGCTCCGTTCCTGTCTCCTCCGCCTCTACTTTGCTCCCTTCTGTAGCGCTTCGCTTCCACTTTGTCTCCAGTCTTCGCTCCCAGCCAGTATATGCAAATTAACCACCATCTTGGGCGGGTTAATTTGCATATTGCCACTCTGATTGGCTGGTGGGCGTGGCTTAAGGCATAGCGAAAGTGCAGTCAATTTGCATGTTTGTCTTTTATTAGTGTAGATATTTAAATGCCATTTAACAAAGAAAAATCAACTGAAAAAATGAGTTCGCATGTCACCTCTGACACGCGTGTCATAGGTTTGCCATCACTGTGCTATATGAACTCACATTTCCAAAAGTCAATTGAGAATGTTAAATAACCAGTGTTAAAGATAAAAGGAACTTAGTTACTCTCAGAAATGGGTTAGATGTGCTGCATCTCTTTGACTCCAGCTCTCTTCCTTCTCTGACTGTCTCTTAAAACGATGGCATTGGCCACCCAGACAGCCAGGGTCATCTCATCTCAGGACCCTTAACATATTCACGGCTGCAAAACCCGTTTTGTCCTGTAGCGTTACAGGTGCATGGGTCCAGGGTTAGGACATGGATATTTTTCGTGGGGATGAGGGCAGTATTTTGTCTGCCACAGTGGTAACTACACTTACTGCCACAGGGAGGAAGAAGATCACATTATTTGAAAGTGAGATGTTAGCCGGCTGGCGTGGCTCTGTGGTTGAGTATTAACCTATGAACCAGGTCACAGTTCGGTCAGGGTGCATGCCTGGGTTGTGGGCTCAATCCCCAGTGTGGGGTGTGCAGGAGGCAGCCAATCCATAATTCTCATCGATGTTTCTATCTCTCACTCTCCCTTCTTCTCTGAAATCAATAAAAATATATTTTTTTAAAAAGTGAAATGTTAAAAATTCTCAGTGTCATTATACAGTGCTTTTATCTTCTTTTTGAAATGTAAAAAGCATCTCATGAATTTTTTAAAAAAAAAAATAAGATTCATCAATGAGTTTTTAACCAAAGAAATGTAATTGGTTGGACACTGAACCTTCCCCAGACACATAGGCACACACGCACACGTCACACACACAGGCTCCCACATGCCTGTTCAGAGCCGGAGTTCACACAAGCATCGTCTGGTGTGTGGAGATGGCCAGGAGGCCTGAAGATGCACACCCAGAGGTTCTCCCAGCGTGCGCTTGGCTCACCTCTACTGTTCCTGGTCCTGAGCTGGCCAAGATCACACCAGGTTGTGAGAACAATCACTGTCAAGTCAGATTATTTTTTTAAATATATATATTTTTAATCCTCACCTGAGGTTATTTTTCCACTGATTTTTAGAGAGTGGAAGGGATGGGGAGAGACAGACAGAAACATTGATGTGAGAGAGACACGTCGATTGGTTGCCTCCCGCTCGCACTCACCCGACCAGGGCCTGGGATCGAGCCTGCAACTGAGGTACGTGCGCTTGACCAGAATCGAACCTGGGATCCTTCCGTCCGAGGGCCGAGGTTCTATCCACTGAGCCAAACCGGCTAAGGCTCTAGTCATATTCTTGAGTTCAGTGTTTTGTCACTAACTGGACATCTGCACTCACACAAAGAGCGGTGCCCCCGGCATACGTTAGGAGCCCTCCAGGCGCCTGAGTTCCCACACCAAGATCAAGGGCTTCCTTGGACGTCCTGAGAGCTGCCTCGTGGTCGGCAGGGGAGGAAGGACCTTGAACTCCCGGCTCCACGGGGAAGGCGGGGCGGCCCGCGGAGCCTGCGCCAGCAAACCTCAAATGTCTCCTCGCAGTTAGGGGCCTCAGTGCATGTCAGGTGCACGGTTCTCTGTCGGGACCACAGGGCTCTTCACGGACAGGTCACTTTAGGGCCCATATCTTACAGAGGAGGAAACTGAGGCACAGGTGTTCAGAGACATGCCTATGAGGAGAGTCAAACCCAGGGTCCGGAGTCCACATTCTCACCTCTCCCTCTCGGCCTCTGCGGGTGAGGGGTGCGGCAGAGGCAGGCAGGGCCAGGCCGGCAAGGCCGAGGCGGTCACGAGCAGACTGGGCTTTGGTAGCGTGGGAGGGAATTGCCGAAATGCTCTGGGCGGGCTCGAGGACGGGCAGAAAGCAGAATGTCTGCTGTAGGTACTTCACACAGCTGTGCAGGAAAGAGCTCCCACTTAGCGATAAGAGCGCTTTTGGCTACAAATAGCTTTTTAAATGCCTTGAACAAGGAGGCCGTGTGTTCTCTCACGCGAAGAGAAGCCCAGAGGCAGGAGACTGGTCCCCAGCTCAGCTGCACCGTCGCCTCTGCCGCCCCAGCGCTTGGGCCTGGTGCTGCAGCCCGGCCTCCCTGCAGCAAGGAAGCTGCTCTTTCCCAGCGTCACAGCGACCCTTTCCAGAGGAGGGCCTTGTCTGATGGGTGTCGCTTTTTCCCAGAAGCCCCTCTGCTCCCGAGAGACCGGGCCTCCCATTGGTTCCTCTTCGGGCCCCGGAGGGAGACGGGACCCTTTCAGTAGAAACTGCCGGCGGGAGTCACCCGCTCTCCCCTTGGGCCCGTGGCGCGGAGCACGAACACGTCTTGGCCCCGTGTTGGCTGGACAGACGATCTCGGACGAACTACAGGAGATGACGCATGTGACTTGCCCCTCACACGCTGTGGCGTCAGCCAGAGCCTGCAGGACACAAGGGACTGGCCCGGGCGCCCCGACGGCGGTGGTGGCGGCAGCTGAAGGGCAGAGGTGGCCGAATGTTACCCAGCACATGGGCCCGCTCATCAGTCTGGGCAGGACTCGCTCACTCCATCCTGCGAGAATCGACCCACACGAGGCCTTCCCTCCAAGCCCTGTCGGGGCGGACGAGCAGGAGAGCCCTGCTCAGTGCTGTCCTCGCAGTTGTCCTGGGACGTTTTACACTGGAAATGCAAATGCAAAGTTAGAAAGGGCGAAATGGGGCACATTAAGAATGTGGACCCCCCCCCCCCCCGCGGTAGGACTATCTAAACCTCCGTTCCTCTGAGCCACCAGCAGCGCCTGGGTTCCCCATAACCTCGAGTATCACGTCTTTCCACGTGGCCTCATTCACTGACAGGGAGGAGTCTCTGGCCCGGTGAGCCATCAATGTTGGAAGCTTCTAGAAAAGATGCCGCAGCATTTGCAGCCTGTGATGTGGACTGTGCACGTCGAGGTGGTGGCCGTGGAAGACAAGCAGGGGTGGGGGTCAGGCTCTGATGAACGTGGAAGACCCGGTTACCACGCTCACTTCTTAGTTTTCAGAACCGTTGGCAGTCAGGGAGGCCGGGCTGGGGGTGGGGGGGTGGGGGGGGGGCGTTGCGGGCAGGGTACACAAGAGCCTGCACAGCTCTCTGTGGACCTGAATGCTTCCAGGGCCATGAGTCTACAGTGAGCGGCCCTGCTGTGCCAGGCGAGGTTTGCAGTTTCCCTGCTGCCCACCCGCCTGCCCGCCCTCGGAAAGTGTGCCGTGGCTGTGGGGGAACTGAGGCGGCACCTTCCTCCACTTCCCGGGGCAGATGGGCGGCATGCTGTGGGCTGTGCACCTTCCCCCGGAATTAAAACACTTAACAACTCTTTCAACTACAGCTGAAACGTCTTGATTTGCAGGGGATCACCATCCAGGAGACGAGGGTTCTGCCACACGTCAGAGTCCGCAGGAGAAGGAGGCACAAGGCGGGGAGGTAGGATAGTACTTTGTTTTCAGTTTAAATCTTTATGCTGCACTAAGTGTCCATGAAAGACCATCCAAACCTGGAAAATTTTGTAAGAGTTTCCTTAAGCCAAAATGTTGAGGGCATGCCTGGAAGCAAGATCTTTATGGATTGAGAAATGGTCCAGAAAATGGTAGTTTTGTTGTTTCTTTTATGTATTTTGAATCAAAGGAGAAAAACCTAAGGAAGGTACATGAAAGCCATGTGTGATCAATGAAGGGGCAGGAGAAAGAAGAGAGGCAAAACCTCTGGGATTGGATAAAAAGCAAAATGGAGAACACATACTTCTTTGGCATTGATGGCTAACAGCTAACCACTGCTGCACATGGAGACGGTAGGTGGGCCAGGGCGACGACGAGGGGCCTGTGGTCTCAGCCCTGATGCCAGTGGCCGTGCATTCGAGGGTCAGGAGGAGAAAAGGCTCTGACGTTTCGAAGATGTGTTACCCTAGATCCGTGGTTGGCAAACTGCGGCTCGGGAGCCACATGTGGCTCTTTGGCTCCTTGAGTGTGGCTCTTCCTAAACCTTAGGAGTACCTTAATTAAGTTAACAACAATGTACCTACCTATATAGTTTAAGTTTAAAAAATTTGACTCTCCAAAGAAATTTCAGTCGTCGTGCTGGTGATATTTGGCTCTGTTGACTAAAGAGTTTGCCGACCACTGCGCCTAGATGTATACGGACAGTGGACAGGGCTCGCTCACGGTCACGGCTTCGCTGTGCTGAGGAAGCTGTAGGCCTGGGCCGCACGGCGAGTACCCGCCATGATCACCCCGGCAGGAATCTGACCAGCCCCTCCTGTGGTTCTGTTTGGTCCCGCAGCTGTAAGGCCTTGTCAGGGCTAGTATGCGGCCCATTTTCTTTCACAGGAGAAATAGGAAAATGCTTTGAGTGAACTTGGGACACGTGTGGCCACCTGCCGTGTCTGTCCAAGGTGGATAGTTAATCTTGCTCTGGCTTATCAAGGAGCCATGATTGTACGCACCCTGTGCCATTAGGGTGTTCCTCCTGATTTTACAGCGCTGCTCTGACCAGAGCCACGCCTGCACCGTGGCAGGACTCCCAGGCTAGGACCACGGGGACCAGCTCAGCCGAAATCAGACCGACGCACCGTCAGCCTGTGTTTTCAGTGTCGTGCTGGTTCCGGAGTGGGTTTTGAATAAGTAATAATCATCCTGATTTCCCAGGGACTCCATGTCCGGGCCAGGCCCCTCTGCCCCCCCATCCCCCCACCAGTCACCGCGTTAAATATTCAGGCCCCACGCTGGCAGCTGGTGCTGGAGGCAGCCAGGGCCTGTGTGAAGCGGCTGTGGCTGGCTGGCTGCTGGTTGTCCATCACTCAGGTCTATTGGCTGGGACATAGCGCTGCTGCTTCCCCACAAATACAAGTACGAGATCCAGGGAACGATTTCCCACCTCCTCCGAGCAGGACTCCTGCAGCTCAGCCAGCTCTGTGCTCCGGCCCTGGGGTCCCTCCAGGGCCTCGAGGGCCTGCGTGAGTCTGAGGTTGGAGGAGGGTCTGCCCACAAGCTTTCCCCAGGGCCTGGGCTCATTTCAGTGTCATTCACACAGACTCTTCCTGTGAGACAGGGGCCATCTTGTCTGTGTTGCTGACAGAAGCTCCACGGGCCATGCCAAGTGCCCTGTGAGATGTTAGAGTTCTGCCTGAGGGGAGGAAGGGAGTGAGGGGAGGGGTGAATGAGAAGGGCGGGAGGCAGATGTGGGGGGGCTGCTTTTGCGACCCCCTGGGCTGTCTGGGAAGGGCTCCTGCGTCCATGTCCGTCCGGCTGCTGCCAGCAGCTGAAATGAAACCAGACCTCATGTGGCCATCAAGCGCCAGGCCTGCCCGGGGGCCTCTGGGTCCCAGGCGGCAGGAGAGTCTGGTGGGCGTGGCGCCTCCCACTTACGCAGGACCCATCAGCCCCGTGAGGGGCAGCTTCCTCGGCAGGCCAGCAGTTCCCAGGCCCGGCTGGATTCAGCTTTGGGGTGTGAGGCAGTGTTGGGGGAGAGGGGGCTGCGCCAGTCCTGACACTTCAGGGTCCACCTGGACAGCCAGCGAGGAAAGCAGGGGCTCCCAAGTCACGCTGCTGTGGAGTTGAGCAGAACAGGTTTGGTGCCCACAGGGAGGGAGCTTACTCCTGCCCCGCATGCACCCCACACTGACGACTCGCGTGTTTCGAGTCGAATTCGGTCCTGCAGTGACCGCAGTTTGAGCTGCAGAGGAAGCAGCCCCTCACATGGGCCACACCCACCCTCCCGGGTCCCCGTGTGGCCTCCTCTCTCTTCCCAGTTCCTGCAGTCGCTTGTGCTGCTCCCATGAGGCAGGAGGGGCCTGGGAGCACTTCTGAGTGTGAGCAGAGGGCACAGCCGGTGGTGCTGGGCACATGACCTCTGACCTGCTGCTGTCGCCCAGGCAGCCACCTGAAGGTTTGCCGGCGCCAAATTCTTTCTGGCGCAGGATGGTGTTTGCAGCCCCAGCTGTGGATGCAGGGGCTGGTGTGGGAGATTCAGTCACTTAGGTGCACAGCGGCCTCCACGCACCTCTTTGCCCTGGCTCTCATGTGCGGGGCGCACCCGCCTGTCTTTCCTGAGAACCCGAGGGCTCCCACAGGCCTGGGCCTCCCTCGCGTGTCACTGCAGTCGTCACTGACTCCGTCGTCCGGGTGCCTCGGTACCTCACCCAGAGCTCACCTGCGAACTGCCGTACGGGGGCCCATTCCCGCTCACGTAAGCAGAACAGGGCCAAAGGGCTGGGGCATGGTGAGGAACTGGTAATGCTCTGCCTACAGCCGCGTTCCGCAGGCGAGGAGGGGGGGGGGGGGAGGGGAGGAGACCGCACCTCCACGCAGGTGCCCACAGCCAGGCCAGGGCACGGGGCACTGAGAGGGCTGTGCATGCTGATTGTCTCACGGGCCTGAGCAGACGGTTCACCTTGTCTCACCAATACCCACGAGGTAGGACGCCCAAGCAGGAGGAATGGCTCTGGTCCCGTGGGCACATAGGGACCAGGGCTTGGGGAGGCATCTGCGAAGGTCCCTGAGAGACCGAGCCAGGGTGGACGATGGGACTGGTCAACCAGGAGCATCCGGAGGTCCCGGGGACAGGTTGAGACGGAGGAGCAGGGCTGTGGTCCTGTGGGCACCTGGGGGCCGCCACTAGGAATCCAGGGTTCAGGAGGTGGGACACTCGCAGGCGGCCCAGAGTCCCAGTCAGGGCCAGAAGACAGGCGTGGTGGGAGGCGCTCTGACCTGCAGGTCCTGGGCCCTGCTTCCCATTTGGGGTAGGGGGCCAGGAGCAGACCAGACCTCCACGTGCACACGCTCGATGCCCGGCTGTCAGGGTGGAGAGCTGGGGGGCAACCAGCGTCACCGAAGCAAACCAGGATCAGAAAGGGACGGTCACGGGCCCTTCACACTTCCGCGGACATCACACTGGGAGCTCTAGCGGATGCAGCAAAACAGGAAAAAGAAGACCAGGCAGTTTCAGAAGGAAGAAATGACATGATTGTGGAAAATCCCAAAGAATCCACAAAGCCCAGCCGGCGTGGCTCAGTGGTTTAGTGTTGACCTAGGAACCAGGAGGTCAGGGTTCGATTCCCGGTCTGGGCTCATGCCCAGGTTGTGGGCTCGATCCCCAGTGTGGGGCGTGCAGGAGGCAGCCGATCAATGATTCTCTTTCATCACTGATGTTTCTCTCTCTCTCCCTCTCAACAAAGAAACCTCCTGGAGCTAATAAGCAATTAAAGCAGGGGTGCAAGAGACAGGTTAACATGCAAATGTTGATTGCTTCCCTGCATCCCAGCAACGAGTGATTAAAATTTGAACCTAAAACCACAATGCCATTTACAAAGTGAACCCTGCAGCCAAACCTGGAACTCCCAGCTCAAGCCTTTGCATTTGCTGTTTCTTCTCCTCCTTCCAGCTGTCCTCACAGCCATCCCAGGCCAGGGGAGGCAAGTAGATCTAAATCTCCTGCCCACTGCCTGGAGGTCCGGCCCAGTTTGCTGCCACCAAGTGGGGAGAGGCAGGCATGACACCCGTTCACACAGGCTAGTCCTGCTCCGCCCTCCCACTGGTGACCTGCGGGGACCCAGCCGGCTTCCCTTCGACGTGTGGACGTGTGGACGTGTGCCGGGCATGCTTTCCTGAGGGTATTTCCAAGCCCAGAGTGAGGCTCTTTATGGACTTGGTTAGAGGTTGTCTCAACCACTGACACAGATCAGGCTGGTGTTTAAACTGTTCACACGGGGCCTGATCTCAGTCGACCCAATCAGAATCCCAGGCCTTGCATTTTAAGTCTGGACCCGTGAGGACCATGGTTCTGCACCAGGGGTCCTCAAACTACGGCCCGTGGGCCACATGCAAATACAGATGTTGTATTTGTTCCCGTTTTGTTTGTTGACTTCAAAATGAGATATGTGCAGTGTGCATAGGAATTTGTTCGTAGTTTTTTTTAAACTATAGTCCGGCCCTCCAGCGGCCTGAGGGACAGTGACCTGGCCCCCTGTTTAAAAAGTTTGAGGACCCCTGTTCTGCACGATGGGCTCCTGGCAAAGAGGGCGCGGGGGAGTCACGGCAGGGTGTGTGTGAAGTGTTTGCTGCCCCTTCAGTGCCTGCTCCTGGCACCTGCTCCACACCACGGGAAGCACACACGTGTCAGCTGGATGAGTGAATAGATTCAGTGAATGAATGAATGACGGAGTTCTGTAAAGATCATCACAAAACTGTTTAAATGGAGATGACATTCACACAATATTAAATTCACCATTTTAAAGTGAACAGTTCAGCCCTGGCCAGGTAGCTCAGTCAGTTAGAGCGTCGTCGCATATGCCAAGGCTGGGGGTTCAGTCCCCGGTCAGGGCCAGGATGAGAAGAAACCAATGAGTGCAAGAATAGGCAGAACACTAGACCTCTCCCCCCCCCCCGCCCTTCCTGTCTAAAATCAATGAACATATCCTCAGGTGAGGATTTAAAAAAAAGGAACAGTCTGAGTGAACAGCCAATGGGAAAGTGCTAAAGACCCCACCAGGAGGGAGCTCACAGGTCCTCAGGGAAACACGGAGAGCCTGGGGACCCTGGGTCCGGGCCACTCTGCCCCGAGGTCCCTACAACCAGCAGTCCTTCTCGGGAGCGTCTATGACTCCTCCTGTCCCTGGATGAAAACAACGTCTTCAGGAGCCTGTAACCCTCGGAGAGAGGAGAGCGGGCCGCAGGCCCCAGGAGAGTCTGGTTTGCACCTCAAAGACCCTCACCTTTCAAACGGTCATTTCTCTCTTGTGAATCAGCCCCCAAAGATAAGCCACCCAAATCCCTAAGGAGGCTGAAGCGCCATTTTTCTTGCAAACCTTTTATGGATGTAATTTAATACAAGGATAAACTAATAAATGAGAGACCATATATTCTAGCAGCAGCACAATAAAAACAAGCCAATAGAAGAGACAGATGAAGAATATTTTAGCCAAGGGAAAAGGAAAATAAAATAGAAATAAGATGTAAGTCATATTTTGCACATAAATAACTTTAAAGAGCGATAAGAAAGATAACTTCTATTCCTTTTAATATATTTGGAGAGAGGTTATTTAACTGCAGTAAAATAGTTGATAAGTTTAGCTGAAGTTTCGCATGATCAGGATTAAGTTAGTGTCTTCAGAAAGACACAAAAAGCAAGTATCGTTTTATAGGATATTTAAGATTCTGGAGATACGCAAAATTTTCTTCTCACTCCAGTGCCACAGATCTCAACAGGGCAAATCTCCCTTCATCTGAAAAGTTGCAAGTGATCTTTATAATTTACAAACTCTCAAAACCTCACCAGACAAAATACTATTTAGCAATAAGAAATACTAGACAAAATACTATTTAGCAATAAGAAATACTAGACAAAATACTATTTAGCAATAAGAAATACTAGACAAAATACTATTTAGCAATAAGAAATAAAGTATTGATACATGTGACAACTTGGATTAATCTGTCCAGAGTTATACTGATGGGAAAAGAAGCCCATCTCAAAATGTTACATAGTGTATGATTCCCTTACAAGGTTACATAGTGTATGATCCCCGTACCTAACTCAGAGATGTGGAACCAATGAGCCGCCACAGGGGAAGGTGTGAGGGCTGGTGGGGGGTGTTATGCGGAGGGGTCCTCGTGCTGAGATCGTCCGCCTCCCACCCCACGGGCCCAATCTACAGACTAAAGCGCGTCCACCTGCCCAAACAGCGGGCGTAAGAGCTGGACTGTGTCGATGCTGATCAAGTCCCGGGTGTGATTGCACGAGTGTCGCAAGATGCTCCTCTTGGGGAACACCGAGGAGGGCACATGGGATATCTGTTAGTTCTCAGCGTTGACCGTGTCTGCACTGATCTTACAATTAAAAGTTTAATTTTGAAAAACAGGAGCACAAATCTCCTCCAGCCTCCTGGGCCCCACCTTGATGGGCTGCCCAGGTGAGAAGGAGGGAGAGCGAGTCCTTCTGCTCGGCTCCTGGGGCACCTGTGGGCTTCGAGCCTGTGCCACGCTGCCCTCCGTGTGCGCACAGATGCTTCATGGGGTTGGCGCGAGGGCTCCCGAGGTGCCCGGGTCCTGTCCCAGCGTGGCTCCGCGCTGCGGACAGAGGGTAACTGTAAGCTGGGCAGCGTCCGCGGGTGCTGGGAGCAGCTGTCCCCAGCCACCGCTGTGGTCTGGGCAGCATTCTGGGTGAGCCTGGGGGGCTCGGCAGGATCCTTTCATCCACTCAGGACGCCTGGCTCTGCGAACCGCGTGAGGAGTGTGCGGAGCCGGGTGCCAGAGGGTGGCGCTGTTCGCCAGCCGTTGGCCTCAGCCCCCACCTCTGCCTGGATGCCGGCCCTCCATGGAACCACACACTCATCAGCACAGATTTTTAAATTTAAAAACCGCATGCCAGGAGTCTAGGCAGTGACGGAACACTGAATAAGGTGCAGACATTATGATGAGACATCACAAATCCCTTCCCCAGACTCATTTAAAGTCACACTACTTGTCTAGGCTGAACCCCCCACTCTGAGAGCTAGTAAACCCCAGGATCCATATGAAATGACCATATCATATAGACATTTCTCCCAGGAACTGGATGGGATGTAGAAGAGGTCATTTTGAAATCATATCTATCAGCTGGTTTCATTAATATATAGGTATAGATATATAGATAGTTGTGATGTCTATATATATAATATAATTGTTAAAAAATTGATTGCAGAGAGGAAGGCAGAGGGAGAGAAAGATAAAAACATCGATGATGGGAGAGAACCATTGACTGCCTGCCTCCTGCATGCCCCCTATTGGGGATCGAGCCCACAACCCAGACATGTGCCCTGACCGGGAATTGAACTGTGACCTTCTGGTTCATAGGTCAATGCTCAACCACTGAGCCACACCAGCCAGGCATTAATCTGTATTTTAGAGATGCACAGACTGTTACAAAGCCAAGTGGAATTCCTGGAACCTGCTCTCAGACACGCAGGCCCCTGAGGAGAAGTGTCCAGGGGGCACAGGTGGGCGCACACTCTCCCTGCCCCACAGTTGGTCCCGGCTCCTGGGTCTCCTCGAGCCTGCAGACCCAGGTCAGGGCACGTGGATCCTGGGGTTTACTAGCTCTCAGAGTGGGGGGGGTCAGCCTAGACAAGTAGTGTGACTTTAAATGAGTCTGGGGAAGGGATTTGTGATGTCTCCTCATCATAATGTCTACACCTTATTCAGTGTTCCGTCACTGCCTAGACTCCTGGCTGTAAGCGCCTTACCTGCCAGCCTTCCCTAGAGGTCACATTAGTGTGAAGGAGCCGGTGACTCCTGGTCCCCTGTGGGTATCCCTAGGCCGAGGGAGTCCAGTCCTGGAGCAGGGCCGGTCCAGAGCCGACAGAAAGCCTGCCTTCACAGCCTCCCGCTGGTCTGCATCCCAGGAAGCTGGACTCCTCTCACCTCTAACTGGCCAGTGCCCTGCTCCCGCCCCAGCCCTTTCCCCGGGCAGGTCAGCACGGGCAGGGAGGCCAGGCTGAGGGGAGAGGGCTGGACACCACGCTGAGCCTCACACAGAAGCCACTGTGCCGACAGCTCCCCCTGGTCCTTGGGTGACACTGAGGGCGGGAGGTCAGACGAAGGGGAGAGGGGGACCCTCCCTGTGCTTGGGGCAGCTGCCAGGTCGCACCCTCGCCCGGAGGCTGCCCTGCTCGGCTGGGACGGGCTGATGGCTGCACCGAGGAGCGAGCGCAGCCCGCAGCCCAGGGTCCTTTCTGTTGCCTTCTTCTCGCCCCAGCCTCTGCCCCCAGACCACGCACCTTTCCCTGCAAACAGCGGGAAGTGTGCCGGCTCATGACGGCGCTGTCCACAGCAGACCCTGCGTGTTGGATTGCTCGTGCTGGGGTGACAGTCACTGAGGACCAGTGGGCGGTGCTTCGAGGATGCTCTGCAGCTGCGTGCCGGCCAGGCAGGGGGAGCCAGAGCCACAGGCTGCCCAGAGGCCCAGACCAGCACGTCCAGGAAGAGCCAGCCCCGCCTTGGGCGTCCCCAGCCTGGCAGCCGGCCTGTGGCCCAGGAAGTGGAGGCCTTGGAACTGCTCCTTACTGAGCTGCGGGTCCCCTCGGGGGATGGCCCGCCCTTCCCTCTGGGGTCTGTGCTTGACCGGTGCCCCCTCGGGAAAGGTGGGCTGGGCTGGCCCTGACTCCTCCTCAGGGTCCAGTCTCTCTAGCTTCAGCTCCTCCATCTGTGAAACTCGTCCTCCAGGTGAGGGGCGTGGGCGAGGCCCTGCCCGGGCCCAGGACGGGCCTCCCCTGCCACCCAATCACTGGGTTTCCTCTCCAGTTGGAGTACTGGGAGATTTGAACATACGCCAGTTCAAAATGGAGCAAGTTTAGAAGAAAAAATAGGTGTGGCTAATCGTGACCTCCATACTCTACCAGGAAGCATCCGGGTGACCCCAGGCTGCGCCTCAGGAATGTCACCTGCAGGAAGACCTGCAGAGGAGGAGCTCTGGACACCCAGGTGAGCGGGTCCAGCTGGGGCAGGTCGCTGCCGCCCACCCTGCACCTCACCCCCAAGCTCCCTGATGGAGGCAGGGACGGGAAGGTGACCAGCAAACACTGCAGAAAGGAGAGAGAAGAAAACAGTGACAGGTCCTGAGAGTGAGACGTGGCATTGCCCAGAAGTATTCAAACACCTGCACACACGTTCGTGGCAGCTCTGCTCACCACAGTCGCAGGCGAGAGGAGTGTCCGTGGCCGTGAGTGGACATGCGGATGGACAGAGTGGAGTCTGTGCAGTGGGTGCACTCGGCTGGGAGAGGAGGAGGCGCTGGCCACGGCACAGCCTGGGGCCTCGAGTCCGTGCTCGGTGAGCACAGGCACAGCGGGCACAGAGTGAGAGCCCATTGGCATCAGCATCAGAGCAGGCGCAGCCTCGGGACCGGGGTGGTGGGCACGGGGCTGGGTGTCCTGGACCTGCTGGAGCCGCAGGCACCGAGTGCAGTGATGCTCCCTTTCAGGCCGGCCGGTGTGGCTTAGGGGTTAAGTGTCGACCTAAGAACCAGGAGATCACGGTTCGATTCCTGGTGTCTGGGTTGCAGGCTCCATCCCCAGTAGGGGCTGTGCAGGAGGCAGCCAATCAGTGATTCTCTTTCATTATTAATGTTTCTATCTCCCTCTCCCTCTCCCTTCCTCTCTGAAAAAAACAAAACAAAAGCCTCAGAAGTATACACCCCTAAACACACACACACACACACACACACACACACACACACACACACACACCAAAAACCCAAACTAAGAGCAAACTCTGCATTTCTGAAGGCAGAACTCACCTGAGCAGGTGAGGAGGAAGCTCGCGTCCTCTCCCGGACCCGCCGTGTTCTCATCCTGCGGTCATAAACCCTCTGAATCCGAATGTGCTCTGGAAACCACGCGGCCGAACTGTTCTTTCTCTGAGCTGCTTGTTTCACATTTGAAGTAATTTGGGCTCAGCTCTACTATTTTTTGCTTTAGAAAAGTAGTAAAAATTAATTAATCTACAACTGCACTGATAGCAAAAGTTAATAGAAATTTTAATAAAAATACAACCTCAATAAGCTTCCCTATTGTTCTAATAAATGAAATAGTAGTTTAGAATTGTAGATAAAAGAATTAATAAAACAGCTGAGGCTGGGGACCATGCAGATCAAATGAAGGGACAGGGTCCTGCTCAGCTCCCAGCAGGAGGCGCGATGATGACCTCACGGCGCATCTTCCTCCTCACGCTGTGCGCTGGGGACTCTCTGAGTGTCTAACGGCTACTCCTGATTTGGTGGCTTATTTTTAATTATTCAGATATGTTTATGCAACAACCAAACGTTTGGAGACAACCAAGTGTCCGAAGTAGAGTGATGTGCTGGCGGGGAAAGCAGGTGGGGTGAGGGTTTAGGAAAACACGCCTGCTCCAGCAGTTTGCCATGTCCGGCCGGTCTGGTGGCTCACTGTCCTCGGTCTGATCGGAAGCTGGGGGAGAAGGAGAACCCCACCCCAGGGAAAACAGGCCTCCCTTCAGGGGGTGCTGCTCCGCGGGAGTAAAGGAGGCCCAGGGGTGACGGGTGAGCAGGTGGCAGGCAGCCCTTCCGCAGACCTGGTTGCTGCAGGGCGCGCTGTGGCGACGGAGGTGGAGGCGCCCACGGAGGTGGAGGCGCCCACGGAGGTGGAGGCGCCCACGGAGGTGGAGGCGCCCACGGAGGTGGAGGTGCCCACGGAGGTGGAGGTGCCCACGGAGGTGGAGGTGCCCACGGAGGCGGAGGTGCTCACGTCACCCAGGAGGAGGGAAGGACGCTGAGGACGTCTGCTCCGTCCAGCACAGGGGCCCCTGTCCCAGAGGGTGGCCTCCCTGTGGCGGAATCTGATTTGAGCCACAGAGGACAGCCCCTGCTGGGCGGTGCCGGGACAGGGGGCAGGGTGGCTGGGGCGTCATCCAAAGATCACTTTCCTTTTATTTTATTCTTTTAAGTTTTACAAGCAAACACCTTTATTAGTAGTATTGTCAGTACTATTAAAATAGCACATAGAATGAAAAAATAGCTCACTGTGCCGTCTGACCTACATGTACACAGATAGTTCCGTTGTTCCTTTCTGGGAGTGAGTCAGAGAGGGACCTGAGGTCTGACCGGCTTTGCTGGTTTTCTTCAACAGAAGCTGTAAACATAGCCCTGGCTGGTGCTGTCCAGTGGTTGGAGCACCATCCTATGCACTGAAAGGTCGCCAGTTCAATTCCTGGTCAGGGCACATACCCTGGTTGTGGGCTTGATCCCCCGTTGCGGGCGGGCAAGAGGCAGCCGATCGATGATTCTCTCTCACACTGATGTTTCTCTCTCCCTCTCCCTTCCTCTCTCTCTAAAAATCAATTAAAATTTTTTCAGTTGTAAATATAAAATGAAATTTCCTGAGAACACAATTTCCCAGGAAGCAACCATTTTAAATAAGACTCACATAATGGCACTAGGTTCTATGACATAAAGAAGTGAGTCATGATACTGGTAAATAAAAACACAGATTCTTGAACATTTGCTTACAGGACGTGGGCACCCCTCAGTGTGGGCACAGGAGGAGCCTGGGCATGTGGAGCTGCCGCCTTCATGGGCTTGGTCTTAGGATCAGACTGAGTTATAAGTGCTTCTATTTCAAGTAGGTTAAGGAGAAATGTAACGTAAGAGTGGTGAGCGGGCCTGGAGTGACAAGACACAGTGACTGGGATTTTGGAGATGCTCCAGGGGCTGAAGGGAGGCCAGCAGCCTGAGGTCGGGACGCCCCGGGGGCCTGGCTGCCCTCCTGCCACTGTCACAGGCCACCCCCAGCAGCACACAGTGGCTCTGGGGTGACAGGGCACATTCATCCTCTGGTCTGAACACCAACCAAAAACAGTCCCTGTGCAGACCCCGGAGTCCCCAAAGTCCCCTCTGCTGGCCGCCACAGCCAGTGCGCAGTCTTCTCGCACCCTCTTCCTGGCAGCACCCACCCAGAGCAGCCCCCTCCCCGGGCCATGGCCAACCCCTCCCCAAGCCCATCCCCGCACCCCTACTCAACCAGCCCTGCCTAACCCCGTCTCACTGGGGTACCTGAGTCCCAGGGGTGCAGCCTCTATCACTGAACTGGCCTTTGGTACTGGCTGGTGCCACCTGTCCTTGACGTGCAACCACACAGGCCTCCGTCCAGGCCAGCTCCGGACCCCTGGGCAAGCCGCTTCCCTGACCTTCCGGCCAAGGACCTCTTCCCAGCCAAGACCTGCCGCAGGCTCCTCGGGCGGCAGAGCCTGTGGAGTCCGGCCCCATCGCATCCCAGCGTGGCCTGTCCTGCAGTCTGGCCTTGCCCCGCCGAGAACTGCCCCACAGCAGGGCCCTCTCGGCGAGCGGGGGCTCAGCCCGGCCTGCAGTGTCTCCCACGCCTGCTTCCACCTGGCTGTTGGTGGCAGCCTCCTCGGGACACAGCCTGACCCCTGAGGACGCTCGGGACCCTGTGGGCCTTGTCCCACACTGACCTGGCCCGTTGGGCGGGTTCTGCACCCACAGGCCCTGCATCTCCCCGCTTCTTCTTGGTCCCAAGAATCCAACAGGCCCAGACGAGGGCCGGACCCTGCCGCCGCCTCTCTAGAGCTGTCTGTTCTGAGCACGGGGCACTCGCAAGGCTCTGCTGGGTGTGGGCGTCTTGCAGAGCCAGGGGGTCGTGTAGGGGCCAGAGAGTGAATGGGGACGGGCGGGGGCTGGGAGGGCACCCCCCCACCAGCCTGGCCAGCCCACCAGGCTGGGATGTGCTCGGGGACGGTCTCCCAGCCACGCTCTGGCCCTCCGTGTCTGTGTCGGGATGGAAGCACCCATGCTGGTGAGGGCAGCGGGCGCCACAGAGAGCGCCCTCCCGCTCCTGTGGTCCTGGGACAGCCCTGGGGGGCGGGGGGGCGGCAGAACAAGGAACCCTGCCCCTTAGCGTCTCCACCGTGATGTGGCAAAGTGTCAGCCGGGCTCTGCCAGTTCCCTGGTGACCCTGCTGCCTCCCTGGACTGCCCCCGGGCTCACTGGCACTGTCTTCAGCTTCACGTTCATTCGGACTCGCAAGCATCCCTGCTCCTGTCATGGGTCTTGCAGGACTGACCTTTACTGGGAACTTCTTCAGAGTCTATACCCCCCCGCCCCCCCACCCCTGCCATGACCACTGGGCAGGACAGAGCCGAGAGCCGGGACGGCGGCTGGAGCCAAGGACAGAGCCGAGAGCCGGGACGGCGGCTGGAGCCACCAGGGGAAGAGGTTCTGGTGCCAAACATCCTGAGTGTCACCTGTCCCCCCCCGCCTCACCTGTCCCCCCACCTCACCTGTCCACCTGCCTCACCTATCCCCCCACCTCACCTGTCCACCTGCCTCACCTGTCCCCCTGCCTCACCTGTCCCCCCGCCTCACCTGTCCCCCCGCCTCACCTGTCCCCCCGCCTCACCTGTCCCCCTGCCTCACCTGTCCACCTGCCTCACCTGTCCCCCCGCCTCACCTGTCCCCCCGCCTCACCTGTCCCCCCTCCCTCACCTGTCCCCCCCCCGCCTCACCTGTCCCCCCGCCTCACCTGTCCCCCTGCCTCACCTGTCCACCTGCCTCACCTGTCCCCCCGCCTCAGGCTCTCTGAGTGAAAGTAGCCGACGGATGGGCTGTGCTGAGGGAATGAGCAGGTGCCCATCATCTCCCACCGTTGGGCGCACTCGGTGCTGCTGACCAGGGATAATCGCAGCCTCATAGGCCAGCGGCCGCCCCTGGCCTGACGCTCGGGAATGTCGCCGTGCGTCTTCCCCCAGTGGCTTTATTTAACAAGAACTGATCTCCGCCATTCGGGTTATTGTCCCTATTCCTTTTCATTTCAGACTCAGGGGTTATTAGCAGATAACTGCTCATTTCTGCTCTAAATCAGGAAAATACGCATTAGAAACCCAGCGCTGTGATTGCTAGGAGTTTGGCTTGTAAAGAATGGGGTAATGAACGGCAAGATTCGGTGTTAAAAATAGGCTAAATCCAAAACTGGTTTTTTGTTCAGGAAGAACAAAACGGCATTTTTGAACCGAGCGAGGCTTTACAATCCAACTCATAGTTGGCAGAGCATCAGGACGCGAGGCGGCCACCGACTGTCAAAACAGGTCCCTGAGGCTGAGGGCAGGGCTGGGGTGGCCACGAGGAACCAGCAGCCAATCTGGGTGCCAAGCTAGCCCCAGGAGACAGCGTCTCACCGAGGGACTGAGCTGACCGGAGAGCCGCCATCTGCCCTGCTGGGAGCCACAGGTGCAGGCAGGCAACAGAGCAGCAGGGGCGAGTAAGAGCCGATCTGTAATCTCTCTTTTTTTTTTAAATTAAATCTTTATTGTTCAGATTATTGCATTTGTTCCTCTTTTTTCCCCCCATAACTCCCCTCCTCCTAGTTCCCCCCCACACCCTCTGCCCTCACTCCCCACCCACTGTCCTCATCCATAGGTGCACGATTTTTGTCCAGTCTCTTCCCGCATCTCCCACACCCCTTTCCCCCCCAAGAATAGTCAATCCATTCCCTTTCTATGTCCCTGATTCTATTATGATCACCAGATTATTTATTCACTTGATTCTTAGATTCACTTGTTGATAGATGCATATTTGTTGTTCATAATTTGTATCTTTACCTTTTTCTTCTTCTTCCTCTTCTTAAAGGATACCTTTCAGCATTTCATGTAATACTGGTTTGGTGGTGATGAACTCCTTTAGCTTTTCCTTATCTGTGAAGCTCTTTATCTGACCTTCAATTCTGAATGATAGCTTTGCTGGATAAAGTAATCTTGGTTGTAGGTTCTTGGTATTCATCACTTTGAATATTTCTTGCCATTCCCTTCTGGCCTGCAAAGTTTCTGTTGAGAAATCAGCTGACAGTCGTATGGGTATTCCCTTGTAGGTAACTGAGTTTCTTTCTCTTGCTGCTTTTAAGATTCTCTGTTTGTCTTTTGCTCTTGGCATTTTAATTATGATGTGTCTTGGTGTGTTCCTCTTTGGATTCCTTTTGTTTGGGGTTCTCCGCGCTTCTTGGATCTGTAAGTCTATTTCTTTCACCAGGTGGGGGAAGTTTTCTGTCATTATTTCCTCAAATAGGTTTTCAATATCTCGCTCTCTCTCATCTTCTGGCACCCCTATAATTTGGATGTTGGTTCGCTTGAAGCTGTCCCAGAGGCTCCTTACACTATCTTCATATTTTCGGATTCTTTTTTCATTTTGCTTTTCCGGTTGGGTGTTTTTTGCTTCTTCGCATTTCAAATCTTTTCCTTGATTCTTGCGCTCCTCTGGTCTACTGTTGGGAGTCTGTATAGTATTCTTTATTTCAGTCAGTGTATGCTTAATTTCTAGTTGGTTCTTTATCATAACATCGAGGGTCTCATTAGATTTCTTGTAGATCTCATTATGTTTATCGGCAGCTTCTAGACAGTTCTTGAGAGACCTTAAAAGTGTGGTTCTGAACTCTATATCTTCCATTGACAATTTTGTCCTGTTTCTTTGTCTCCGTATTTTTTTTATGCTTTCTTGGTGCACCCCCTAGTGGTCTTTGTGTGCCGTCTTGTTGTAGTTAAGCCTTGATTGTTGTAGTTAATACTGGGGGGATTTGACCTCCAGGCCAACTGGCTGTGAGAGTCAGCTGTGTCTGCAGTGGGAAAACTTCTGTCCTTTGGGGAGGTGCTAATCTAGCCTTTGCCTGAGGCTATCTGGCAAATGGCTCTGCCAGGGCTTGGGCGGGGTGGGTCATACGGGATCAAACAGGGCAGAGGATCAAGCAGTTATGGCTGCTCTCAGTTCCGTCCCTAGGGGCTCTGCCTCTCAGAGTCCCAGCAACCGCTGCAAACCTCGGAGAGAAAGCTGCCTTCAAGCTCCGACCGAAGCCAAACAGTCCCGCTTCTCCCATTTGAGTCTGGGTCCCTAGAGACTCGCCCGGATCTGGAGCTCAGAGTCTGAAACTCCCTCCCGATTGAAAACAACAACTGCGCCCTCCGCCTCCAGCCCGCTCCGCGCCTGAGTATTTCACTTCAGCACTGCGTCTCCTCTGAGTCTGGGTATGATATTCTCTTTCCTCCTAGTTGTAGAATTTCCACTCAGCCAGCCTTCCTGTGGTTCTGGAGGATGTCCGTTCCATCTTTTAGGTGTACCCTTGACTTGGTTGTTCGAGGCAGCAATCTCCTGCGTTAACCTATGCCGCCATCTTGGTTCTCCTGTAATCTCTTTTTTTAAAACATTTTTTAGAGAGAGAGAGCGTGAGCGAGCGAGCTAGAGAAACATCAATGATGAGAGAGAATTTTTGATTGGCTGCCTCCTGCACACCCCACACTGGGGATGGAGCCTGCAACTCAGGCCTGTGCCCTGACCTGGAATTGAACCGTGACCTCCTGGTTCATACGTCGATACTCAACCACTGAGCCACACTGGCTGGGCTATAAACTCTTAAAAAAAAAGTGCTGATGAGTAGAACATGGGCCTGGGCTGAGGACGGTGGCCAGTGGCTGCAGCACCACCATCCCTGGCCCTCGTGGCTCCTGGCTCCCGGTGGCACTTTCTCGTGTCTCAGGAGCACGTTGATCCAGAGGGTGTGTTGAGGCCTCCCCCCGCCCTCACTCATACACTCCTTTCCAGACCAGTGGGATTTCCTGAAAAATTATCCTTGTCTAATCCATAGAGACGGAAAGTGGATTAGTGGTTGCCAGGGACTGCGGGGAGGCGTCTGGAATGGGAGCAATGCTGATGGGCACAGGTGTCTTTGGGGTGATGGGCATGTACTAGGCAGTGGTGGTGATGCACAGCTCTTAGTACGTGAAGATGCTGCTGTGCACCTGGAAGGGGGATTGATGGGTGTCAGTGACATCTCCGTAAAGCTGTCATATTAATTTTATTTACTTACTTATTTATTTTTATTGATTTCAGAGAGGAAGGGAGAGAGAAACATCCATGATGAGAGAGAATCATTGATCAGCTGCCTCCTGCACACCCCCTACTGGGGATCAAGCCCGCAACCCGGGCATGTGCCCTTGACCAGAATTGAACCCGGGACCCTTAAGTCCGCAGGTTGATGCTCTTTCCACTGAGCCAAACCAGCTAAGGCAAAACAATGACTTTTAAAAACAAGAGGTAACCTGGGCAGAGCGTGTGGCAGGGCCCCCTTCACCTTGCCTAGATGGGTGTCTCCATGCTCTGGGGGACAAATTCCGAGCCTTCTAGGACGGCCTCGCAATGTTTGCAGAACAGAAAATAAAAGCAGGAGGTTGCGGGTGGGAAGAGAGGGACCCTCAGTGACTGCCACACATGTGCATCTCAGTGCAGACTTGGCCCACCAGCCTCTGTCACCCCAGTTCCAATCATAGGGACTACCTGGGGCAATGGCCCACCTTCTCCCTGCCACTTGGGTCAGAGAAAGGCAGCCGGAGGGAATTCCCTCATAGAGTGAGGACAGGGGGTCGCCTCCTTGCGCATGCCCGCCCCCGCCTAGAAGCTGCCCGAGTGCCAGTGGAAGCCCTTCATCCCTACCTGCAGCCTGGAGGGTCCACAGCCTGGGAGAGTGTGCAGCCTGGAGGGTGTACAGATGGAAGGGTGTACAGCTGGGAGGGTGTGCAGCTGGGAGGGTGTGCAGTTGGGAGGGTGTGCAGCCTGGAGGGTGTACAGCTGGAAGGGTGTGCAGCTGGAAGGCTGTGCAGCTGGAAGGCTGTGCAGCTGGAAGGGTGTGCAGTTGGAAGGGTGTGCAGTTGGAAGGGTGTGCAGCTGGAAGCGTGTGCAGTTGGACGGGTGTGCAGCTGGAAGGGTGTGCAGCTGGAAGGGTGTGCAGTTGGAAGGCTGTGCAGCTGGAAGGCTGTGCAGCTAGAAGGCTGTGCAGCTGGAAGGGTGTGCAGTTGGAAGGGTGTGCAGCTGGAAGGGTGTGCAGCTGGGAGGGTGTGCAGCTGGAAGGGTGTGCAGCTGGAAGGGTGTGCACTTGGGAGGGTGTGCAGCCTGGAGGGTGTGCAGCTGGAAGGTGTGTAGTTGGGAGGGTGTGCAGCCGGAAGGGTGTGCAGCCGGAAGGGTGTGCAGCTGGAAGGGTGTGCAGCCTGGAGGGTGTGCAGCCGGAAGGGTGTGCAGCTGGAAGGGTGTGCAGCAAGGAGGGTGTGCAGCTGGAAGGTGTGCAGTTGGGAGGGTGTGCAGCTGGAAGGGTGTGCAGTTGGACGGGTGTGCAGTTGGAAGGGTGTGCAGCCTGGAGGGTGTGCAGTTGGAAGGGTGTGCAGCTGGAAGGGTGTGCAGCCTGCCTCCCTCCACTACCTGGGCCTCCAGCCGGTGGGAAGGGTGGGTGTGCCCCCCCCACCCCCAGCAGCTGGTGCTTCAAGCCCTGGGTGAGCCCAGCCCTGGGCCGTGGGGTGCCGTAGGCCTTCGCAGTAGGCTTGCACCAGCACCCCAAAGAGAGTCAGCGCTGTGTGCCAGAGTCGCTGGGGTCCTCCCCTCTTTTTCAGAGGAAAACTGAACGGAGGAGGGGCAGCCCCGGCTTAGTAACAGGCTATTGGTCTTTGTTTATCATCCCACGAGGGGGACCTGCCCTCAGCGCAGCCCAGCGGCCTTCTCTCCGCTGCCAGTTCCGGTCCAGGCGGGTCCAGGGGGCTGCCCGCAGGATTAGCTTCTCCGGTGGCAGGCGCCCTCCGAGGCCGCAGCTGCTCCGCCAGCCCCGCCAAGGGCCGCTCGGCCCCTGCGCCTGTAACCGAGGGCGGAGCTGCCCGGATAGGACCGCTTCCTCTGTGTCTGTTCAAGGCTGACTCCGTTCCCGCCCCGTCGGGCGGCGGGCCAGGCGCGGGGTCAGCGGCGGACAATGGCGAGGCGCTCGAGCGGGGATCCGAGGGCGGGCCTTGGTGCGGGGTCTCATGCCGGCGGGCTAATGGGGCAGAAGAGATCGCGAGGGGCGACAGCAGTGGCCTTTGAAAGAGGGTGTCAGTACAGGGCGGCGAGACAAAGGCCAAAACGCGCGGGCGGAGAGGGACAGATGGGGCGGCGAGGGAACAATTAGCCGGAGCGCAGGGCGGGGCGGCTCCTCTTCCCACTTAACCAGGCGGCGCCCCCGCCCCGGCTGTGCCCTCGCCGCACCCCCTCTGCCGCGTGACCGCCCACCCTGCACCCTGCGCTCCGCCCTGTGCCGCCGGCTCCCCGCGCCCGGGTCGGGGAGGGATGGGTGAGTGGATGGATGACCCCCTCCCACCGCCCGTCGGCTGGGCCCGGCGACCCCCGCTTCCCGCAGGAGAGCCGGACAACGCTGCCCCGGGGGCCTCGCAGCCTCCCCTGTCCCCCGTGGCCGCGGCCTCCGCCAGTCAGGACCCTCCGCCCAGGCCCGCGGCCCGGGGGACCGGTCAGCCAGCCCGCCAGTCCGCGGGCCGAGCGCGCCGCCGGGCCAGGATCCCCGCCAGGCGGCGCTGCGCTCCTCCGAGCCGCCGCCGCGCTCTGCAAACCGCGGCTGTTTAATTAACGTGCAAATTGAGTAGATTAAATGACTCTAAATAATTAGCCACAGATCCTATAAACAGGATAACATATTTAATTAAGCAGCGATATAGATTTTGGAAACTGTTAATGTGTTTTAGAGCGGCGGCTTAGATCTTTCACTTTCCCCCCCGAACTTCAAACATGTACCTGCAGCCCTTGGTGGGTGGATAAATATCTGGGAACAAGATGACTCCTGTTCACGTGCACTGATGGAGTGCGGGTTTAACAGGAGCTGGCCTGGCCCGCGCTGGCCCCACTCGAGCTGGGCTGGTTCTGTTGGTCTCTGCGCCCGGGGTGGGTGTGCAGCACCCCGATCTTTAACAGAGGAGGTAGGAGGATGCGGAGTGAGGGGGAACGAGGGAAGTAAGTGAAAATACAACCCAATTTCATTATATCAATCACATTTAATTGGCAATTTGTACAAGCAATGACCGGGCTGGCTTTAGGTAAAACTATTAGGCGACAGGCGGGCGTGCCACTAAAATTCTTGGTTAGTTAATTAGTGTCTGAACTGCGAGGGAAGGATCCTCAGATTTACTCTCTACAAAGAGAGAGCAGCCCAGACAATTCATTAGGCAGGCGGCTTGTAAATTAGAGCTAAGTTAACCTGATTTCCCTTAATTAAAACATCTTTTCTCGTTTACGATGTGGATATAAGTAGATCTCCAGGGTTTTGAATTTTCTGCAACAGCAGATGGTCAGCTAGAAGCAGATAATAGTTAACGCTTTCTCTGTACCAGATCCGAACAACGTGAGCCGCCGGCCCATCTGAGGATTAAAGAAGAGATAACAAAGAGTGTTAACCCTTCCGGGGCCTTCCGCTCGGGGCTCCGGGCTCCAGGGAGGGGCTGTCCTGGCCTGGGGGACCTAGAGGGCACTTCGGCCTGGACACCAGGAGCCCAGGCAGCAGAGGGGACAGGCTGTCAGAGGAAGTGGCCACTGGGCTAGCTCCTGGGGAGGATGTATCAGGATGGAGGGGCCTGGTGGGTAGCAAGCAGTGAGGTGGCCCCTCAGACTCCCTCCCAGCGCCTGGCCACTGCCTGCCATCCAGCCATCTCCCCACCCAGCCCCAGTCCCCACATGCTCAGCTCCTTTTCGCCTCAGGTCATGATCCTAGCACCAGAGCCCCATCTGGGTTCAGAGCGCCAGCCTGGGCCTGGCTGACCAGCGGCCTTGTTCATGGTGTTCTGGGCCCACACGGCCTTCAGCTGCTCCCCGACTCCAGCCCCCTCCACAGGGTGGGGAGGAGGCCCTGTCGTGCACATGGTGTGTCTCCT